>NC_082374.1:1561665-1569728 GCF_027477595.1 Haemorhous mexicanus | reverse complement strand
CTCCAGGTCCGACAACGGTCAGGGGGGTTGGGATCTAATTCCTGATTTTGGGAATTCTGGGATTGCAGCTCCAACAACGGTCAGGGGGCTTGGGATCTGGGATTGACCCCAAATTCCTGATTTAGGGTGGGAATTCTGGGATGGCAGCTCCAACAACAGTCTGGGAGGTTGGGATTTATCAAAAATTCCTGGTTTGGGAATTCTGGGATTGCAGCTCTGACAACGGTCAGCGGGGTTGGGATCTAATTCCTGGTTTTGGGAATTCTGGGATTGCAGCTCCGACAACTCCAGCTCCGACAACGGTCGGGGGGGGTTGGGATTTGGGATTGACCCCAAATTCCTGATTTTGGGAATTCTGGGATTGCAGCTCTGACAACGGTCAGGGGGGTTTGGGATTTGGGATTGACCCCAAATTCCTGATTTGGAGGGGAATTCCAGTAAAAATTCCTGGGATTTGTCACCAATTCCTGATTTTGGGGGGGGAATTCTGCAATTCCAGCTCCAAAATTCCTGGGATTTGTCAATAACTCCTGAGTTAGGGGGAGGAATCCCAGAATTCCAGCTCCAACAACGCTCAGGGGGGCCTTGGGTGGGACCTAAATCCTGAGTTAGGGGGAGGAATTCTGGAATTCCAGCAAAAAATCCGGGGATTTATCACAAATTCCCAATTTATGGGGAGGAATCCTGGAATTCCAGTTAAAAATCCTGGGATTTATCACAAATTCCCAATTTAGGGGGGGGAAATTCTGGAATTCCAGCTAAAAAACCCCCAGGATTTATCCCAAATTCCCAATTTTTGGGGCTGAATCCCAGAATTCCTGTGAAAACCCCCAGGATTTATCCCAAATTCCCAATTTTTGGGGCTGAATCCCAGAATTCCTGTGAAAAACCCCCGGATTTATCCCAAATTCCCAATTTTTGGGGCTGAATCCCAGAATTCCTGTGAAAAACCCCCAGGATTTATCCCAAATTCCCAATTTTTGGGGCTGAATCCCAGAATTCCTGTGAAAACCCCCAGGATTTCTCCCAAATTCCCAATTTTTGGGGCTGAATCCCAGAATTCCTGTGAAAAAACCCCAGGATTTATCCCAAATTCCCAATTTTTGGGGCTGAATTCCAGAATTCCTGTGAAAACTCCCAGGATTTATCCCAAATTCCCAATTTTTGGGGCTGAATTCCAGAATTCCTGTGAAAACTCCCAGGATTTATCCCAAATTCCCAATTTTTGGGGCTGAATTCCAGAATTCCTGTGAAAACCCCCAGGATTTATCCCAAATTCCCAATTTTTGGGGCTGAATTCCTGTGAAAACCCCCAGGATTTATCCCAAATTCCCAATTTTTGGGGCTGAATCCCAGAATTCCTGTGAAAACCCTCAGGATTTATCCCAAATTCCCAATTTTTGGGGCTGAATCCCAGAATTCCTGTGAAAACCCCCAGGATTTATCCCAAATTCCCAATTTTTGGGGCTGAATCCCAGAATTCCTGTGAAAACCCCCAGGATTTATCCCAAATTCCCAATTTTTGGGGCTGAATTCCTGTGAAAACCCCCAGGATTTATCCCAAATTCCCAATTTTTGGGGCTGAATTCCTGTGAAAACCCCCAGGATTTATCCCAAATTCCCAATTTTTGGGGCTGAATTCCAGAATTCCTGTGAAAAACCCCCAGGATTTATCCCAAATTCCCAATTTTTGGGGCTGAATCCCAGAATTCCTGTGAAAACCCCTCAGGATTTATCCCAAATTCCCAATTTTTGGGGCTGAATCCCAGAATTCCTGTGAAAAACCCCAGGATTTATCCCAAATTCCCAATTTTTGGGGCTGAATTCCTGTGAAAAACCCCAGGATTTATCCCAAATTCCCAATTTTTGGGGCTGAATCCCAGAATTCCTGTGAAACCCCCAGGATTTATCCCAAATTCCCAATTTTTGGGGCTGAATCCCAGAATTCCTGTGAAAACCCCCAGGATTGATCCCAAATTCCCAATTTTTGGGGCTGAATCCCAGAATTCCTGTGAAAACCCCCAGGATTTATCCCAAATTCCCAATTTTTGGGGCTGAATCCCAGAATTCCTGTGAAAACCCCCAGGATTTATCCCAAATTCCCAATTTTTGGGGCTGAATCCCAGAATTCCTGTGAAAACCCCCAGGATTTATCCCAAATTCCCAATTTTTGGGGCTGAATTCCTGTGAAAACCCCCAGGATTTATCCCAAATTCCCAATTTTTGGGGCTGAATCCCAGAATTCCTGTGAAAACCCCCAGGATTTATCCCAAATTCCCAATTTTTGGGGCTGAATCCCAAAATTCCTGTGAAAACCCCCAGGATTTATCCCAAATTCCCAATTTTTGGGGCTGAATTCCTGTGAAAACCCCCAGGATTTATCCCAAATTCCCAATTTTTGGGGCTGAATCCCAGAATTCCTGTGAAAAACCCCCAGGATTTATCCCAAATTCCCAATTTTTGGGGCTGAATCCCAGAATTCCTGTGAAAACCCCCAGGATTTATCCCAAATTCCCAATTTTTGGGGCTGAATCCCAGAATTCCTGTGAAAACCCCCAGGATTTATCCCAAATTCCCAATTTTTGGGGCTGAATCCCAGAATTCCTGTGAAAACCCCAGGATTTCTCCCAAATTCCCAATTTTTGGGGCTGAATTCCTGTGAAAACCCCCAGGATTTATCCCAAATTCCCAATTTTTGGGGCTGAATCCCAGAATTCCTGTGAAAACCCCCAGGATTTATCCCAAATTCCCAATTTTTGGGGCTGAATTCCTGTGAAAACCCCCAGGATTTATCCCAAATTCCCAATTTTTGGGGCTGAATCCCAGAATTCCTGTGAAAACCCCCAGGATTTATCCCAAATTCCCAATTTTTGGGGCTGAATCCCAGAATTCCTGTGAAAACCCCCAGGATTTATCCCAAATTCCCAATTTTTGGGGCTGAATCCCAGAATTCCTGTGAAAAACCACAGGATTTATCCCAAATTCCCAATTTTTGGGGCTGAATTCCTGTGAAAACCCCCAGGATTTATCCCAAATTCCCAATTTTTGGGGCTGAATTCCTGTGAAAACCCCCAGGATTTATCCCAAATTCCCAATTTTTGGGGCTGAATCCCAGAATTCCTGTGAAAACCCCCAGGATTTATCCCAAATTCCCAATTTTTGTTCCTTTCAGAGGAAGGCACGGAGGGAGAATCCGGAGAAAAGGAAGAATCCAGAGGGGTGAGTGAGGAAAAATCCTGGAATTTTGGGAATTTCCAAAGGGATTTGGGAGGGGAGGGGTGGGAGAGGGGAAAATCTGGGAATTTGGGATGTGGGGGAGGGAAATTCTGGGATTTTTGGGGGGAATTCCAGGAGGATTCTGGTTGGGGGAAGGGCTGGAAATGGAATTTTCCACGGGAAATGTGGGAATCCCCAAAATTCCAGGGAATTCCCATCCCTGAGAAAATCCCCCCCCCAAATTTTGGGATTCCTAAATCCAAGGGAAATTCCAGGGGAAGATGAAAAAATCCCAAATTTTTGGTTTTTCAGGAAGGGGAGGATGAAGAGGGAAGAGATTCGGAGAAAGGTGAGTTGGGAATTCCAGGAAAAGGGAAAATCCTGGGAATTCCAGGGGTGAGGGGAGGGAAATCCAGGAATTTTTGGGAATCTGGGGAGAAAAATCCAGAGAATTTCAGGAATTTGGGATCAGGGGAGGATTTTGGGCTGATTTCTTGGGATTTGGGGCTGGATTTCCTGGAATTTGGGGCTGGATTTCCTGGAATTTTGGGCTGATTTCTTGGGATTTGGGCTGGATCTCCTGAAATTGAGGATTTCCTTGGAGTTTGGGTTGGATTTCATGGAATTTGGGCTGATTTCCTGGAATTTGAGCCAGATTTCCTGAAATATTGGGTTGGATTTCCTGGAATTTGGGCTGATTTCCTTGAATTTTGTGTTGGATTTCCTGGAATTTTGGATTTCCTTGGAGTTTGGGTTGGATTTCATGGAATTGGGGCTGATTTCCTTGGAATTTAGGGTTCAAATTCCTGGGATTTTGGGCTGATTTCCTGGGATTTGGGCTGGATTTCCTGGAATTTTTAATTTTCATGGAATTTGTGTTGGATTTCCTGGGATTTTTGGATGGTTTCCTTGGAATTTGGGCTGGATTTCCTCAGAGTTTGGCCTGATTTCCTGGGATTTTGGGCTGGATTTCCCGGGATTTTTAATTTTCATGGAATTTGTGTTGGATTTTCTGGGATTTTGGGCTGATTCCCTTGGAATTTGGGGTTCAAATTCCTGGGATTTGGGCTGGATTTCCTTGGGTTGGATTTCCTGGGATTTGGGCTGAATTTCCTTGGAATTTGGGCCTGATTTCCTGGGATTTTAGATTTCCTTGGAGTTTGGGTTGGATTTCCTGGAATTTGTGTTGGATTTCTTGGGATTTTGGGTGGATTCCCTTGGATTTTGGGCTGAATTTCCCGGGATTTTTAATTTTCCTGGAATCTTTGTTGGATTTTCTGGGATTTTGGGCTGATTTCCTGGGATTTGAGCTGAATCCCTTGGAATTTGGGCTGGATTTCCTATGATTTGGTCTGGATTTCCTGGAATTTGGGCTGGATTTCCTGGGATTTTGGGCTGTTTTCCTTGGAATTTGGGCTGATTTCCTTGGATTTGGGCTGATTTCCTGGGATTTTTATTTTCCTGGGATTTTGGGCTGATTCCCTGGAATTTGGCCTGATTCCCTGGGATTTTGGGCTGGATTTCCCAGGATTTTTAATTTTCATGGAATTTGTGTTGGATTTTCTGGGATTTTGGGCTGATTCCCTTGGAATTTGGGCTGGATTTCCTTGGAATTTGGGCTGGATTCCCTGGGATTTTGGTTTTCCTGGGATTTTGGGCTGATTCCCTTGGATTTGGGCCGGATTTCCTGGGATTTTTAATTTTAATGGAATCTTTGTTGGATTTTCTGGGATTTTGGGCTGATTCCCTTGGAATTTGGGGTTCAAATTCCTGGGATTTTGGGCTGATTTCCTGGGATTTGGGCTGGCTTTCCTTGGGTTGGATTTCCTGGGATTTTGGGTTGAATTTCCTGGAATTTGGGCTGAATTTCCTAGAATTTTGGGCCTGATTTCCTGGGATTTTAGATTTCCTTGGAGTTAGGATTGGATTTCCTGGAATTTGAGTTGGATTTCTTGGGATTTTGGGCTGTTTTCCTTGGAATTCAGGGTTCAAAATCCTGGGATTTTGGGCTGATTTCCTGGGATCTTGTTCTGATTTCCTGGAATTTTGGTTTTCCTGGGATTTTGGGCCTGATTTCCTGGGATTTTTAATTTTCATGGAATTTTGTTGGATTTTTCTGGGATTTTTGGATGGTTTCCTTGGAATTTGGGTGGATTTCCTTGGATTTTGGCCTGATTTCCTGGAATTTTGGTTTTCCTGGGATTTTGGGCAGGTTCCCTTGGAGTTTGGGCTGGATTTCCCGGGATTTTTAATTTTCATGGAATTTGTGTTGGATTTCTGGGATTTTGGGCTGATTCCCTTGGAATTTAGGGTTCAAATTCCTGGGATTTTGGGCTGATTTCCTGGGATTTGGGCTGGATTTCCTTGGGTTGGATTTCCTGAATTTTGGTCTGATTTCCTGGGATTTTGGTTTTCCTGGGATTTTGGGCTGATTCCCTTGGATTTGGGGCTGGATTTCCTGGGATTTTTAATTTTCATGGAATTTGTGTTGGATTTTCTGGGATTTTGGGCTGATTCCCTTGGAATTTGGGGTTCAAATTCCTGGGATTTTGGGCTGATTTCCTGGGATTTGGGCTGGATTTCCTTGGGTTGAATTTCCTGGGATTTTGGGTTGAATTTCCTGGATTTTGGTCTGATTTCCTGGGATTTTGGTTTTCCTGGAATTTGGGCTGATTCCCTTGGATTTTGGGCTGGATTTCCCGGGATTTTTAATTTTCATGGAATCTGTGTTGGATTTTTGGGATTTTGGGCCGATTCCCTTGGAATTTGGGGTTCAAATTCCTGGGATTTTGGGCTGATTTCCTGGAGTTTTGGGTTTCCTGGGATTTTGGGCCGAATTCCCTTGGATTTTGGGCTGAATTTCCCGGGATTTTTAATTTTCATGGAATCTGTGTTGGATTTTTGGGATTTTTGGGCCGATTCCCTCGGAATTCGGGCTGGATTCCCTCAGACAATTCCCGGCGTTCCCATTCCCAGGAGCCCTGAGCACTCCAGAGGAGAATTCCCAGATTTCCCAGCTGAGGCAGAAGCTCCAGCCCGGCAGGAAATGCCAGGAGCGGCAGAAGAAGCGGCACCGGGACCGGATGGTCGAGAGGTATTCCTGCCTTGGGGGAATTCCGGGACTTTTGGGAATATTTCCCCTTTTTTAGGGAACATTTCCCCTTTTTAGGGAATATTCCCCCTTTTTTAGGGAATATTTCCCCTTTTTTGGGGAATTTTTTCCCCAATTTTTGGCATTTTTTCCCCCTTTTTTGGGATTTTTTCCCCCTTTTTGGGAATATTTCCCCCTTTTTAGGGAATGTTCCCCCTTTTTTTGGGCAATTTTTCCCCCCTTTTTGGCATTTTTTCCCCTTTTTTGGGAATATTTCCCCTTTTTAGGGAACATTTCCCCTTTTTAGGGAATATTTCCCCTTTTTTTAGGGAATATTTCCCCTTGTTTGGGCGATTTTTCCCCCTTTTGGGATTTTTTTCCCCCTTTTTGGGATTTTTTTCCCTCTTTTTAGGGAACATTTCCCCTTTTTTAGGGAATATTTCCCCTTTTTAGGGAATAATTCCCCCTTTTTTGGGGGATTTTTTCCCCTTTTTTGGGATTTTTTTCCCCTTTTTTGGGATTTTTTTCCCTTTTTTGGGAATATTTCCCCTTTTTTAGGGAACATTTCCCCTTTTTAGGGAATATTTCCCCTTTTTTGGGGGATTTTTCCCCTTTTTTGGGATTTTTTCCCCCTTTTTGGGAATATTTCCCCTTTTTTAGGGAATATTTCCCCTTTTTTGGCATTTTTTCCCCCCTTTTTGGCATTTTTTCCCCTTTTTTGGGAATATTTCCCCTTTTTAGGGAACATTTCCCCTTTTTAGGGAATAATTCCCCTTTTTTTAGGGAATATTTCCCCTTGTTTGGGCGATTTTTCCCCCTTTTTTGGGATTTTTTTCCCCCTTTTTGGGATTTTTTTCCCTCTTTTTAGGGAACATTTCCCCTTTTTTAGGGAATATTTCCCCTTTTTAGGGAATATTTCCCCTTTTTAGGGAATATTCCTCCTTTTTTGGGGGATTTTTTCCCCTTTTTTGGGATTTTTTTCCCCCTTTTTGGGATTTTTTTCCCTCTTTTTAGGGAACATTTCCCCTTTTTTAGGGAATATTTCCCCTTTTTAGGGAATATTTCCCCTTTTTAGGGAATATTCCCCCTTTTTTGGGGGATTTTTTCCCCTTTTTTGGGGAACATTTCCCCTTTTTAGGGAATATTTCCCCTTTTTTAGGGAACATTTCCCCTTTTTAGGGAACATTTCCCCTTTTTAGGGAATATTTCCCCTTTTTTAGGGAATATTTCCCCTTTTTAGGGAATATTTCCCCTTTTTTAGGGAATATTTCCCCTTTTTTAGGGAATATTTCCCCTTTTTAGGAAATATTTCCCCTTTTTTAGGGAATATTTCCTGTTTTTTTTTTTTATTTTTTCCCCCTTTTTTGGGATTTTTTTTCTCCATTTCCCCCCCCATTTCCCCCCTTTTCCCCCCATTTTCCCCATATTCCCCCATTTTCCCCATTTTTCCCTCATTTCCCCCATTTCCCCCATTTCCCCTCATTTCCCCCATTTCCCCCATTTTCCCCATTTTTCCCCCATTTCCCCCCATTTTCCCCATTTCCCCCATTTCCCCCCCATTTTCCCCATATTCCCCCAATTTCCCCAATTTCCCCATTTCCCCCATTTTCCCCCATTTTCCCCCATTTCCCCCATTTTCCCCATTTCCCCCATTATTTTCCCCATTTTCCCCCATTATTTCCCCCATTATTTCCCCATTTTCCCCCATTATTTCCCCATTATTTCCCCCATTATTTTTCCCCATTATTTCCCCCAT
>NC_082374.1:1504165-1556665 GCF_027477595.1 Haemorhous mexicanus | reverse complement strand
AATGGTGGGGCTGGGAATCACCCCGGGAATGATGGGGCTGGGAATCCCCCTGGGAATGGGGCTGGGAATCCCCCTGGGAATGATGGGATTGTGGGAATTCCCCCTGGGAATGGTGAGGCTGGGGGAATTCCCCCTTGGGAATAATGGGATTGGGAATCCCCATGGGAATGGGGCTGGGAATTCCCCCTGGGAATGATGGGATTGGGAATCACCCCTGGGAATGATGGGGCTGGGAATCACCCTGGGAATGATGGGGCTGGGAATCCCCCTGGGAATGGTGGGGCTGGGAATTCCCTGGGAATGGTGGGGCTGGGAATTCCCAGGGAATGGTGGGATTGGGGGAATCAACCCGGGAATGATGGGGCTGGGAATTCCCCGGGAATGGTGGGGCTGGGAATCACCCCAGGAATGGTGGGATTGGGGGAATCCCCCCTGGAATGGGGCTGGGGGAATCCCCCTGGGAATGGTGGGGCTGGGAATCCCCCTGGGAATGGTGGGGTGGGAATTCCCCGGGAATGATGGGGCTGGGGGTATCACCCTGGGAATGATGGGATTGGGAATCCCCCTGGGAATGATGGGGTTGGGGGAATCATCCCTGGGAATGATGGGGCTGGGAATCACCCCGGGAATGATGGGGCTGGGAATCCCCCTGGGAATAATGGGATTGGGGAAATACCCCCTGGAATGGGGCTGGGAATTCCCTGGGAATGATGGGATTGGGGGAATCCCCCTGGGAATGATGGGATCTGGGAATCCCCCTGGGAATGATGGGATTGGGGGAATCACCCAGGGAATGGTGGGATCTGGGAATCCCCCTGGGAATAATGGGATCTGGGAATTCCCCCTGGGAATAATGGGATTGGGAATTCCCCCCTGGGAATGATGGGATCTGGGAATCCCCCTGGGAATGATGGGATTGGGGGAATCACCCCCGGGAATGATGGGATTGGGAATCACCCCCGGGAATGATGGGGCTGGGAATTCCCTGGGAATTGGGCTGGGAATCACCCCTAGGAATAATGGGATTGGGAATCACCCCTGGGAATGGGGCTGGGAATTCCCCCTGGGAATAATGGGATCTGGGAATTCCCCCTGGGAATGATGGGATCTGGGAATTCCCCCCCTGGGAAGAGGCAGAGAGGGATCCCCAGGGAAGGGGAGGGTTGGGAACCCCAGGAATGGGTCTGGAATGTTCCGGAGGGATCGGCCATTCCCGATCCCGATCCCGATCCTGATCCAGAGGGGAGCCTGGAGCACGGGGGATTCCAATCCCAGATCCCTGATCCCAGTCCCATTCCTGGTCCCCGTCCTGATCCCTGATCCCATTCCCTGATCCCTGATCCCATTCCCTGATCCCCGATCTCATTCCCTGATCCCTGATGCCATTCCCTGATCCCTGATGCCATTCCTGATCCCCGATCCCATTCCCTGATCCCCGATCCCATTCCCTGATCCCCGATCCCATTCCCTGATCCCCGATCCCATTCCCTGATCCCTGATCCCTGATCCCATTCCCTGATCCCTGATGCCATTCCCTGATCCCTGATCCCTGATCCCTGATCCCATCCCTGATCCCATTCCTGATCCCTGATCCCATTCCCTGATCCCTGATCCCATTCCTGATCCGTGATCCCATTCCCTGATCCCTGATCCCATTCCCTGATCCCATTCCCTGATCCCTGCTTTCCAGAGGTGGGCCTGGAGCATGGGGGATCCCATTCCCTGATCCCAATCCCAGATCCCATTCCCAATCCCAGTGCAGACGTGGGCCTGGAGCACTGGGGATCCCAGAAGGATTCTCCAGCCCCATTCCCAATCCCAGATCCCAATCCCAGATCCCATCCCCTGTTGTTCCAGAGGTGGGCCTGGAGCCCGGGGGATCCCAGTCCCAGATCCCAATCCCAGTCCCAGATCCCCGATCCCCGATCCCAGATCCCGATCCCTGTTGTTGCAGAGGTGGGCCTGGAGCCCGGGGGATCCCAATCCCAGTCCCAGATCCCAGATCCCAGTCCCAGCTCCCTGTTGTTGCAGAGGTGGGCCTGGAGCCCAGGGGATCCCAGTCCCAGATCCCCGATCCCCGATCCCCGATCCCCACTCCCTGCTGTTGCAGAGGTGGGCCTGGAGCACTGGGGGATCCCAGATCCCCGATCCCCGATCCCAGCTCCCTGTTGTTGCAGAGGTGGGCCTGGAGCCCGGGGGATCCCCGATCCCAGATCCCCGATCCCTGTTGTTGCAGAGGTGGGCCTGGAGCCCGGGGGATCCCAGATCCCCGATCCCAGATCCCTGTTGTTGCAGAGGTGGGCCTGGAGCCCGGGGGATCCCAGTCCCAGATCCCCGATCCCTGATCCCGATCCCAGCTCCCTGTTGTTGCAGAGGTGGGCCTGGAGCCCAGGGGATCCCAGATCCTGATCCCAGATCCCCGATCCCAGATCCCGCTCCCTGTTGTTGCAGAGGTGGGCCTGGAGCCCGGGGGATCCCAGTCCCAGATCCCCGATCCCAGATCCCCGCTCCCTGTTGTTGCAGAGGTGGGCCTGGAGCCCAGGGGATCCCAATCCCCGATCCCCGATCCCCGATCCCGATCCCTGTTGTTGCAGAGGTGGGCCTGGAGCACTTCCTGCGGAAGGTGGAGGCCGCTCACTGCTCCGCCTGCGACCTCCTGATCCCGATGCACTTTGGCTCCATCCAGAAACACCTGAGATCCCTGGATCACAACCACAACCGCCGGGTGAGCCCCCTCCGGCCCCCGGGGTCCGCCCCGAGCCCGCCAGGAGATCCACTGGGATCCGCCCCGAGCCCGGGAATTCCCACTGGGATCCATCCAAACCCTGGGAATTCCACTGGGATCTTCCCAAACCTTGGGAGTTCCCCTGAGATCCACCCTGAAACCTGGGAATTCCACTGGGATCCACTCACACCTTGGGAGTTCCACTGGGATCCGCCCTGAGCCTGGGAGTTCCACTGGGATCCGCTCACACCTTGGGAATTCCACTGGGATCCGCTCACACCTTGGGAATTTCACTGGGATCCACCCCAATCCTGGGAATTCCACAGGGATCCACTCACACCTTGGGAGTTCCACTGGGATCCGCCCTGAGCCTGGGAATTCCACTGGGATCCACTCACACCTGGGAATTCCACTGGGATCCACTCACACCTTGGGAGTTCCACTGGGATCCACCCCGACCCTGGGATTCCTGACGGGATCCATCCAACACCCTGGGAATTACTGTTGGGATCCACCCTGAACCCGGGAGTTCCACTGGAATCCGCCCTGAACCTGGGAATTCCACTGGGATCCGCCCTGGGCCTGGGAATTCTCACTGGGATCCACCCCGATCCTGGGTTTCCTGAGGGGATCTGTCCAAACCCTGGGAATTACTGTTGGGATCCACCCTGAACCCGGGAGTTCCACAGGGATCCACCCTGAGCCTGGGAATTCTCACTGAGATCTGCCTGAGCCCGCGAGTTCCACTGGGATCCACTCAAACCTGGGAATTCCACTGGGATCCACCATGAAACCTGGGAATTCTCACTGGGATCCACTCACACCTTGGGAGTTCCACTGGGATATGCCCTGAGCCCTGGGAATTCCACTGGGATCCACCCCGATCCTGGGTTTCCTGAGGGGATCTGTCCAAACCCTGGGAATTACTGTTGGGATCCACCCTGAACCCGGGAGTTCCACTGGGATCCGCCCTGAAACCTGGGAATTCCTGAGGGGATCCGTCCAAACCCTGGGAATCCTGCTGGGATCCGTCCAAATCCTGGGAATTCGCACAGGGATCCACCCCAATCCTGGGATTTCCCACAGATTTCCCTGGATTCCTGCCCCCAGCTCCTTTTTCCCCGGGAAGTTTTTGGGAATTTCCTTGGATTGGTGCCCCAATCCCCCTGGGAACTCCCTGGAACCCCCTGGAATTCCCAGAATTCCCTGGAAAACCCCTGGAAAACCCTTGGAATCCTCTGGAATCCTCTGGAATTCCCAGGAAAATCCCCTTGAATCCCCCGATTTTCCACCCCCAGCTCCTTTCTCCCGGGAATTTTTTGGGAATTTCCCTGGCTTGGTGCCCCAATCCCCCGGGAATCCCCCTGGAATTCCCGGAATTCCCTGGAAAACCCCTGGCATTCCCTGGAAATCCTTGGAAAACCCCCTGGAATTCCTGGAATTCCCAAGAAAGTCCCCCAGAATCCCCCGATTTTCCACCTCCAGCTCCTTTTTCCTGGGAATTTTTTGGGAATTTCCCTGGCTTGGTGCCCCAATCCCCCGGGAAACCCCCAGGAACCCCCTGGAACCCCCTGGAATTCCCTGGAAAACCCCTGGAATTCCCTGGAATCCTCTGGAAAACCCCCTGGAATTCCCAGAATTCCCAAGAAAATCCCCTGGAATCCCCCGATTTTCCACCCCGAGCTCCTTTTTCCTGGGAATTTTTTGGGAATTTCCCTGGCTTGGTGCCCCAATCCCCTCGGAAACCCCCAGGAATCCCCTGGAATTCCTGGAATTCCCTGGAAAACCCTTGGAATCCTCTGGAATTCCCTGGAAATCCTTGGAAAACCCCCTGGAATTCCCTGGAATTCCCGGAATTCCCTGGAAAACCCCTGGAATCCTCTGGAAAACCCCCTGGAATTCCCAGAATTCCCAAAAAAACCCCCCGGAATCCCCCGATTTTCCACCCCCAGCTCCTTTTCCCCAGGAATTTTTTGGGAATTCCCCCCTGGAACCCCCTGGAATTCCCAGAATTCCCTGGAAAACCCCTGGAATCCTCTGGAATCCTCTGGAAAACCCCCTGGAATTCCCAGAATTCCCAGGAAAACCCCCTGGAATCCCCCGATTTTCCACCCCCAGCCCCTTTTCCCCGGGAATTTTTTGGGAATTTCCCTGGCTTGGTGCCCCAATCCCCCGGGAATCCCCCTGGAACCCCCTGGAATTCCCAGAATTCCCTGGAAAACCCCTGGAATCCTCTGGAAAACCCCTGGAATTCTCTGGAATTCTATGGAAAACCCCCCGGAATCCCCTGATTTTCCACCCCCAACTCCTTTTTACGGGAATTTTTTGGGAATTTCCCTGGCTTGGTGCCCCAATCCCCCGGGAATCCCCCTGGAATTCCCAGAATTCCCTGGAAATCCTTGGAAAACCCCCTGGAATTCCCAGAATTCCCAAGAAAATCCCCTGGAATCCGCCGATTTTCCACCCCCAGCCCCTTTTTCCCTGGGAATTTTTTGGGAATTTCCCTGGCTTGGTGCCCCAATCCCCCTGGAACCCCCCTGGAATTGTCTGGAATTCCCAGAATTCCCTGGAATTCTCTGGAAAACCCCTTGGAATTCCTGGAATTCCCAAGAAAATCCCCTGGAATCCCCCGATTTCCCACCCCCAGCTTCTTTTTCCCCGGGAATTTTTTGGGAATTTCCCTGGATTGGTGCCCCAATCCCCTGGGAAACCCCCTGGAACCCCCTGGAATTCCTGGAATTCCTGGAATTCCCTGGAAAACCCTTGGAATCCTCTGGAATCCTCTGGAATTCCCTGGAAAATCCCTTGGAATTCCCAAGAAAATCCCCTGGAATCCCCCGATTTTCCACCCCCAGCCCCTTTTTCCCGGGAATTTTTTGGGAATTTCCCTGGATTGGTGCCCCAATCCCCTCGGAAAACCCCTGGAATTCCCTGGAATTCCCGGAATTCCCTGGAAATCCTTGGAAAACCCCCTGGAATTCCCAGAATTCCCAAAAAACCCCCCAGAATCCCCCGATTTTCCACCCCCAGCCCCTTTTTCCCTGGGAATTTGTTGGGAATTTCCCTGGCTTGGTGCCCCAATCCCCCGGGAATCCCCCTGGAATTCCCAGAATTCCCTGGAAACGCCCGGAATTCTCTGGAATTCTCTGGAAAACCCCCTGGAATTCCCAGAATTCCCAAAAAAACCCCCCAGAATCCCCCGATTTTCCACCCCCAGCCCCTTTTTCCCCGGGAATTTTTTGGGAATTTCTTCCCTGGAATCCCCTGGAATTCCCAGAATTCCCTGGAAAACCCCTGGAATTCCCTGGAAATCCTTGGAAAACCCCCTGGAATTCCCAGAATTCCCAAGAAAAACCCCTGGAATCCCCCGATTTTCCACCCCCAGCTCCTTTTTCTCTGGGAATTTTTTTGGAATTTCCCCCCGGGAACCCCCCTGGAATTCCCAGAATTCCCTGGAATTCCCGGAATTCCCTGAAAACCCCTGGAATTCTGGGAATTGCCGCAGGCCATGCTGGAGCAGTCCAAGAGAGCCTCGCTGGTGGTGGCCCGGAGCATCCTCAACAACAAACTCATCAGCAAGAAGCTGGAAAAGTTCCTCAAGGTGGGAATTCCCGGAATTCCGGGAGGAGTTTGGGGAATTTCGGGGGTTTTTGGAGTTTTTGGGATTTTTGGGGTTTTTTTTGGGAATTTTTGGGGTTTTTTGGGGATTTTTTTGGGGGATTTTTTTGGGATTTTTTGGGATTTTTTTTGGATTTTTTTGGGGTTTTTTTGAGGATTTTTTGGGATTTTTTGGGATTTTTTTGGGGGTTTTTTTGAGAATTTTTTGGGGATTTTTTGGAGGTTTTTTGGGATTTTTTTTGGATTTTTTGGGGTTTTTTTTTGAGGATTTTTTGGGGGTTTTTTTTGGGAATTTTTAGGGTTTTTTGGGGTTTTTTTGGGAATTTTTTGGGATTTTTTGGGGATTTTTTGGGAATTTTTTTGGGAATTTTTTGGGATTTTTTGGGGATTTTTTGGGATTTTTTGGGTTTTTTTTTGGGAATTTTTTGGGATTTTTTGGGATTTTTTGGGATTTTTTTGGTTTTTTTTTTTTTGGGAATTTTTTGGGATTTTTGGGGGTTTTTTTGGGAATTTTTTGGGATTTTTTTAGGGTTTTTTGGGATTTTTTTTGGATTTTTTGGGGGGTTTTTTTGAGGATTTTTTGGGGTTTTTTTGGGATTTTTAAAAATTTTTTTGGGATTTTTTTCAGGATTTTTTTTTTGATTTCTTGGGGGTTTTTTTTTGCGGGATTTTTAGAGTTTTTTGGGATTTTTTTTTTTTGATTTTTGGGAATTTTCAGGGGTTTTGGGGGACTTTTTGTCATTTTTGGGGAACATTCTGGATTTTTGAGGGTTTTTTGGGAATTTTTGGGGGGTTTGGAGGGGATTTTTGGGAATTTTTGGGTTTTTTTTGGGAATTTTTGGGATTTTTTGGGGGTTTTTTGGGGATTTTTGGGGATTTTTGAGGGGATTTTTGGGGGTTTTTGGGAATATTTTGGGGTTTTTGAGAATATTTTGGGTTTTTTTGGGAATATTTTAGGTTTTTTGGGAATATTTTGGGGTTTTTTGGGAATATTTTGGGATTTTTTTGGGAATTTTTTGGTTTTTTGGGAATATTTTGGGGTTTTCTGGGAATATTTTGGTTTTTTGGGAATATTTTGGGTTTTTTGGGAATATTTTGAGGTTTTTTGAGAATATTTTGGTTTTTTGGGAATATTTTGGGGATTTTTGGGAATATTTTGGTTTTTTGAGAATATTTTGGGTTTTTTTGGGAATATTTTGGGGTTTTTTGGGAATTTTTTGGTTTTTTGGGAATATTTTGGGGTTTTTTGGGAATATTTTGGGGTTTTTTGGGAATATTTTGATTTTTTGGGAATATTTTGGGGTTTCTTGAGAATATTTTGAAGTTTGTGGGAATATTTTGGTTTTTTGGGAATTTTTTGGGAATATTTTGGGGTTCTTTGGGAATATTTTGGTTTTTTAGGAATATTTTGATTTTTTGGGACTATTTTGGGGTTTTTTGGGAATATTTTGAGGTTTTTTGGGAATATTTTGGGGTTTTTAGGAATATTTTGGGGATTTTTGGGAATATTTTGGGGTTTTTAGGAATATTTTGGGAATTTTTTGGGAATATTTTGGGGGGTTTTGGGAATATTTTGAGGTTTTTTGGGAATATTTTGGGTTCTTTGGGAATATTTTGGGGTTGTTTGAGAATATTTTGGGTTTTTGGGAATATTTTGGGGTTCTTTGGGAATATTTGGGTTTTTGGGAATATTTTGGGGTTCTTTGGGAATATTTGGGTTTTTTGGGAACATTTTGGGGTTTTTTGTGAATATTTTGGGGTTTTTTGGGAATATTTTGGTTTTTTGGGAATATTTTGGGGTTTTTTGTGAATATTTTGGGGTTTTGGGAATATTTTGATTTTTTTGGAATATTTTGGGGTTTTTTGGGAATATTTTGGGGTTTTTTTGGGAATACTTTGGGGTTTTTTGAGAATATTTTGATTTTTTGGGACTATTTTTGGGTTTTTTGGGAATATTTTGATTTTTTGGGAATATTTTGGGGTTTCTTGAGAATATTTTGAAGTTTTTGGGAATATTTTGGTTTTTTGGCAATTTTTTGGGAATATTTTGGGGTTTTCTGGGAATATTTTGTGGTTTTTTGGGAATATTTTGGGGTTTTGGGAATATTTTGGGGTTCTTTGGGAATATTTGGGTTTTTTGGGAATATTTTGGGAATTTTTTGGGAATATTTTGGGGGGTTTTGGGAATATTTTTCGGTTCTTTGGGAATATTTTGGGGTTTTTTGAGAATATTTTGAGGTTTTTTTGGGAATATTTTGGGGTTTTTTGGGAATATTTTGGGGTTTTTGGGAATATTTTGGGGTTTGTTGGGAATATTCTGATTTTTTGGGAATATTTTGGGGTTTTTGGGACTATGTTGGAGTTTTTTGGGAATATTTTGAGGTTTTTTGGGAATATTTTGGGGTTTTTTGGAATTTTTTGAGGTTTTTTGGGAATATTTTGGGGTTTTTTGGGAATATTTTGAGGTTTTTTGGGAATATTTTGATTTTTTGGGAATATTTTGTGGGTTTTTTTGGGAATATCTTGCAGTTTGGGGTGGATTTTGGGAATATTCCTTTTTTTTTGGGTTTTTGGGCCGAGAATTCCTCGCAGGATCCCCAGGGAGGCTCCAAATGGGAATTTTTTTTTTTGGGGAATTTTTTTCCAGGGGGAAAATCCCTTCACGGACGACGCCGAGGAAAAGGAGGAGCACGAGGAAGGAGCAGGGGAGGAAAATCCGGAAAATTCCACAGAAAAAAACCCAAATCCTGAAGAAAATCTGGAAAATTTGGAAGAAAATCCGGAAAACCCCCAAGAAAATCTGGAAAATCCCACGGAAAATCCAGAAAATTCCACGGAAAATCCAGAAAATTCCATGGGAAATCCGGAGAATCCCACGAAAAATCCGGAAAATTCCACGGAAAATCCCCCAAATCCTGAGGAAAATGTGAAAAATTCCACGGAAAATCCGGAAAATTCCACGGAAAATCCGGAAAATTCCACAAAAAATCCCCCAAATCCTGAGGAGAACGTGAAGAATTCCACAGAAAATCCGGAAAATCCCACGGGAATTCCCCCAAATGGGGAGGATTCTGAGGAAAATCCGGAAAATTTGGGGGAAAATCTGGAAAATCCTGAGGGAATTGCGGCAGCCAAAAAGCAACAAAAGGGACCAGGGGCAAATCCAGAGGGGGAAAATTCCCCAAAAAATTCCCCCAAAAATTCCCCAAAAAATTCCCCAAATAATTCCCCGAATTCTGAGGAGCTCCCGGAGCAGCAGGAGGGAGAGGAAAGTTCTGGAATGTTCCAGGAGTGAATTCCTGGAGGGAAAAGGACCTGGAAGTGTCCCTGGCTGGGCCCGGCCCCAAATCCTGGAATTTCCTGGGAGGTTTTTTGGGAATTCCTGAAAAAAATGGGAATTTTGTGGAAGTTTTGGGGGGAATTCCTGGGGAAAAATGGGAATTTTGGGGGATTTTTTGGGAATTCCTGGGAAAAAAAGGGAATTTTTGGAGATATTTTGGGAATTCCTGGGGAAAAAAGGGAATTTTTGGGGATTTTTTGGGAAATCCTGGGGAAAAAAGGGAATTTTTGGGGATTTTTTGGGAATTCCTGGGGGAAAAAAGGGAATTTTTGGGGATTTTTTGGGAATTCCTGGGGAAAAAAGGGAATTTTTGGGGATTTTTTGGGGATTCCTGGGAAAAAAAGGGAATTTTTGGGGATTTTTTGGGAATTCCTGGGGAAAAAAGGGAATTTTGGGGGATTTTTTGGGAATTCCTGGGGAAAAAAGGGAATTTTTGGGGGATTTTTTGGGAATTCCTGGGAAAAAATGGGAATTTTTGGGGATTTTTTTGGGAATTCCTGGGGAAAATGGGAATTTTTGGGGATTTTTTGGGAATTCCTGGGGAAAAATGGGAATTTTTGGGGATTTTTTGGGAATTCCTGAAAAAAATGGGAATTTTGTGGAGGTTTTGGGGGGAATTCCTGGGGAAAAATGGGAATTTTTGGGGATTTTTTGGGAATTCCTGGGAAAAAAAGGGAATTTTGGGGGATTTTTTGGGAATTCCTGGGAAAAAAAGGGAATTTTTGGGGATTTTTTGGGAATTCTCAGGGTAAAATGGGAATTTTCTTGGGGTTTTGGGGAATTCTGGTGAAAAAAAAGAATTTCCATGGATTTTTTTGGGAATTCCCAAGGAAAAAAGAGAATCCCTTTGGATTTTTTGGGAATTCTTGGGAAAAAAGGGAATTTCCTTGGAGTTTTTGGGAATTTCCTTGGAGTTTTTGGGAATCCTGGAGAAAAGGAGGGAATGCAGTTGGATTTTTCTTCCCCTGGAAATTCCCAGCAAGAGGAGGAAATTTCCTTGGGGTTTTTTTTGGGAATTCCCAGGGAAAAGTGGAAATTTCTTGAATTTTGGGAGGGAATTCCCAGAAAAAAAAAAAAAAAAGAAGGAATTCTTTCCAGTTTTTGGGGAATTTTTTCTCCCAGCTCTCCCAGAGTTTGGCTGTGATGATGTTCTTGGATTCCCAGCTGGATTTGTGGGAATTCCCAGTTGGGATTTTTGGGAATTTCCAGTTGGGATTTTTGGGAATTTCCAGGTGAATTTGGGAATTTCCAGTTGGGATTTTTGGGAATTTCCAGCTGGGATTTGTGGGAATTTCCAGTTGGGATTTTTGGGAATTTCCAGTTGGGATTTTTGGGAATTTCCAGTTGGGATTTTTGGGAATTTCCAGGTGAATTTGGGAATTTCCAGCTGGGATTTTTGGGAATTTCCAGCTGGGATTTATGGGAATTTCCAGTTGGGATTTATGGGAATTTCCAGTTGGGATTTGTGGGAATTTCCAGTTGGGATTTTTGGGAAATTCCAGGTGGGATTTGTGGGAATTTCCAGGTGAATTTGGGAATTTCCAGGTGAATTTGGGAATTCCCAGCTGGGATTTGTGGGAAATTCCCAGGTGGGATTTTTGGGAAATTCCCAGCTGGGATTTGAGGGAATTCCCAGTTGGGATTTTTGGGAATTCCCAGCTGGGATTTGTGGGGAATTTCCAGGTGAATTTGGGAATTTCCAGTTGGGATTTTTGGGGATTTCCAGCTGGGATTTGTGGGAATTTCCAGGTGGGATTTGTGGGAATTTCCAGTTGGGATTTTTGGGAATTTCCAGGTGAATTTGGGAATTCCCAGCTGGGATTTGTGGGAAATTCCCAGTTGGGATTTGTGGGAATTCCCAGTTGGATTTGTGGGGAATTTCCAGGTGAATTTGGGAATTTCCAGTTGGGATTTATGGGAATTTCCAGTTGGGATTTGTGGGGAATTTCCAGTTGGGATTTGTGGGGAATTTCCACTGTGAATTTTTGGGAATTTCCAGGTAACTTTGGGAATTCCCACTGTGAATTTTTGGGAATTCCCAGCTGGGATTTGTGGGAATTTTCCCCCCTTTTCCCCTCAGGACTGGGGATTTCCCCAGGTGTGCCGAGGCTGGGATTTCTCCCCAGGATTTTCCAGGATTTCCGTGGCTGTGGCTCCCTGTTCCCGACCTTTCCCCGCTGCTCTCCCGTCGGTTTTGCCCATTTCTGTCCATTTTTGCCCATTTCTTCCCATTTCTGTCCATTTTTGCCCATTTTTGCCCATTTTTGCCCATTTCTGTCCATTTTTGCCCCATTTTTGTCCATTTTTGCCCATTTTTGTCCAATTTTTGCCCCGTTTTTGCCCGTTTTTGCCCCATTTTCCCACTGTTTGTCCCTCCCCTCGGAGCGTTCGGTGCCGTTGTGTCCGTTGTGAACGGGAAGAAAAACTTCCCGAGGTTTCTGTGGATTTTAAAGGACTCCAGCTCAGCTGATCCCCAAGTTCTCATCTTTGGAAAAGCCCCCGAGCCCCAAATTCCCGATTGTTCGGGGAGGAGTTGGGATTTTCCTGCCCCAAATTGGGAATTTGGGATCCAGGAATGGGGAGGGGGGAGGGGATGGGGAGGGGAATTGGGGGAATTGGGATGGGGGAATTCCTGCCAGGAATGGGGAAACATCTTCAGGGATGGGGAAATTCCCATCAGGAATGGGAGAATTCCCACCAGGAATGGGAGAATTCCCATCAGGATTGGGAGAATTCCTTCAGGATTGGGAGAATTCCTTCAGGAAAGGGAAATTCCCACCAGGATTGGGAGAATTCCCATCAGGATTGGGAGAATTGCCTCAGGATTGGGAGAATTCCTTCAGGAATGGGAGAATTCCTTCAGGATTGGGAGAATTCCCATCAGGATTGGGAGAATTCCTTCAGGATTGGGAGAATTCCTTCAGGATTGGGAGAATTCCCATCAGGATTGGGAGAATTCCCACCAGGAATGGGAGAATTCCTTCAGGATTGGGAGAATTGCCTCAGGATTGGGAGAATTCCCACCAGGAATGGGAGAATTCCCACCAGGAATGGGAGAATTCCTTCAGAATTGAGAAATTCCCATCAGGATTGGGAGAATTCCCACCAGGAAAGGGAAAATTCCTTCAGGGATGGGAAAATTCCCACCAGGATTGGGAGAATTCCCATCAGGATTGGGAGAATTCCCATCAGGAATGGGAGAATTCCCATCAGGATTGGGAGAATTCCTTCAGGATTGGGAGAATTCCCATCAGGATTGGGAGAATTCCTTCAGGATTAGGAGAATTCCCACCAGGAATGGGAGAATTCTTTCAGAATTGAGAAATTCCCATCAGGAATGGGAGAATTCCCACCAGGAAAGGGGAAATTCCTTCAGGAATGGGGAAATTCCCACCAGGATTGGGAGAATTCCCACCAGGAAAGGGGAAATTCCTTCAGGAATGGGGAAATTCCCACCAGGATTGGGAGAATTCCTTCAGAATTGAGAAATTCCCATCAGGAATGGGAAAATTCCTTCAGGATTGGGAGAATTCCCATCAGGATTGGGAGAATTCCTTCAGGAAAGGGAGAATTCCTTCAGGATTGGGAGAATTCCTTCAGGATTGGGAGAATTCCCATCAGAATTGGGAAATTCCCATCAGGAATGGGAGAATTCCCATCAGGAATGGGAGAATTCCCATCAGGAATGGGGAAATTCCCATCAGGATTGGGAGAATTCCCATCAGGATTGGGAGAATTCCCATCAGGAATGGGAGAATTCCCATCAGGTTTGGGAGAATTCCTTCAGGATTGGGAGAATTCCTTCAGGATTGGGAGAATTCCCATCAGGAATGGGAGAATTCCCTCAGGATTAGGAGAATTCCTTCAGGAATGGGAGAATTCCCACCAGGAATGGGAGAATTCCCTCAGGATTGGGAGAATTCCCACCAGGAATGGGAGAATTCCTTCAGGATTGGGAGAATTCCTTCAGGAATGGGAAAGTTTGTGCCAGAAATGGGGAAATTCCCACCAGGAATGGGAGAATTCCCACCAGGAAAGGGAAAATTCCCATCAGGAAAGGGAGAATTCCTGCCAGGAATGGGAAAAATTCTTCTGGAATGGGAGAATTCCTTCAGGATTGGGGAAATTCATGCTAAAAATGAGAGAATTCCATCTGGAATGGGAAAATTTGTGGCAGAAATGGGGGAATTCCTTCAGGAATGGGAGAATTAGCTTCAGGAATGGGAAATTCCCACCAGAATTGGGGAAATTCCTGCCAGGAATGGGGAAATTCCTTCTGGAATGGGGAAAATTCCTTCTGGATTGGGAGAATTCCTGCCAGGATTGGGGAATTTCCTTCAGAAATGGGGAAAATGCACACCAGGAAAGGGAGAATTCCTTCAGGATTGGGAAGATTCCCACCAGGAATGGGGAGATTCCTTCAGGATTGGGGAAATTCCTTCTGGAATAGGGAAATTTGTGCTGGAAATGGGGAAATCCCTTCAGGGTTGGGGAAATTCCTGCCAGGAATGGGAGAGAATTCTCCTCAGGAAAGGGAAATTTCCCTTCAGGAATGGGGAAAATTCCACTCAGGAATGGAAAAGGGATGGAAAAAAAAAGTAAAAATTGAGGAATTGGGGTGGAAAACATGATGGGAAAAGGGGTGGACAAAGGGATTTGGGGACACCGTGAGGGGATTTGGGGACCCTGAGGGGATTTGGGGACATTTTGAGGGGATTTGGGAACATTTTGAGGGGACCTGGGGACCCTGAGGGGATTTGGGGATATTTTGAAGGGATTTGGGGACACCGTGAGGGAATTTAGGAACACCGTGAGGGGATCTGGGACCCTCAGGGATTCCTGAGGGGATTTGGGAACACCGTGAGGGGATTTGGGGAGATTTTGAAGGGATTTGGAGATGTTTTAAGGGGATTTGGGGATATTTTGAGGGGATTTGGGGACACCGTGAGGGAATTTAGGAACACCGTGAGGGGATCTGGGACCCTCAGGGATTCCTGAGGGGATTTGGGAACACCGTGAGGGGATTTGGGGAGATTTTGAAGGGATTTGGAGATGTTTTAAGGGGATTTGGGGATATTTTGAGGGGGTTTGGGGACACCGTGAGGGAATTTAGGAACACCGTGAGGGGATCTGGGACCCTGAGGGATTCCTGAGGGGATTTGGGAACACCGTGAGGGGATTTGGGGAGATTTTGAAGGGATTTGGAGATGTTTTAAGGGGATTTGGGGATATTTTGAGGGGATTTGGGAACACCGTGAGGGAATTTAGGAACACCGTGAGGAGATCTGGGACCCTGAGGGATTCCTGAGGGGATTTGGGAACACCGTGAGGGGATCTGGGGAGATTTTGAAGGGATTTGGAGATGTTTTAAGGGGATTTGGAGATGTTTTGAGGGAATCTGAGGACCCTGAGGGGATCTGGGGACACTTTGAGGGGATTTGGAAACACTGAGGGAATTTGGGGGCACTGTGAGGGGATTTGGGAACACTTTGAGGGGATTTGGAAACACTGAGGGAATTTGGGGGCACTGTGAGGGGATTTGGGAACACTTTGAGGGGATTTGGGGACCCTGAGGGGATTTTGGGTCCCTGAGGGGATTTGGGGACGCTGTCACTGAGGGGCTGGGGACACTCACTGTGAGGCACTGGGGACATTGTCCCTGGGAGGGGCCGCTCCGGGGCCGGTTCAGAGCCCGTTCGGGCCCATTCCGGGTTCGTTTCGGGGCCGCTCCGCTCCCGGCCCCGGGGACTCCATGGCGGCCCCTCCTCCCCTTCACGGCCGGCGAGGGGCCGCCCAGCGGCGCCGTCCAATCAGGAGCCAGAAGACCGTGATTGACAGGCCATGCCCTCAGGGAGGAAGCGCCTCCACCAATCAAATCGAGGGCGGGAACCACCCTGACCAATGGAAGCTGCGGGTGGGCGGTGCCTCTGCGGAGATTAGCCAATCAGAAGTTCTGTGGGCGGGGACAAACGGGAGGAGGGCGGCGGTGCGCGTGCGCAGGCGGCTGAGGCGGGCGGTGAAGCGGCGGCGGCGCCGGGCGGAGGCGGCGGCGATGGAGCCGGGATACGGCGGTAAGTGCCGGGTGGGGCGGCCCCGCGGTGCTGCCGCTCCCCGGGGAGGCGGAGGCTCCTTCACGTCGCTGCCTCAGCACCGGCTCCGTTACCGGCGGGTGCGGGGGGGGGGGGGGTCAGCCGCAGCGGGAAGCGCAGCGCCCGCCCTTTCGTAAGGCGCCGGTGCCGCTGATTGGCTAAACGCTACGTCACTCACCGCTAGGGCGGCGCTGATTGGCTGATAGGGGCTATGGGGGGGTCGTGCCCTGAGGGGGACGGGGGGGGGCGGAAATGGCGCCGGGCCCATTTCTGAAGACGACACAAAATGGCGGCCGTGGCCCCGCCCCCGCCGCCTGTGCCTCAGTTTCCCTTGTCCTGTCCCGTCCCAACCGTGGTGGTACCCGGAGGGGGTCTCGTGTCCCTTCCCTGGGGGCCCCTCCTGAGGGGATCCCCCTGGAGTCCCCGCCTTGGACCTCCCCTGGATTTTCCTCAGGATCTCCTCTAGAAATTCCCCCCTGGATTCTCCCCTAGGTCCCCTCAGGATTTCCCCTGGATCCCCTCAGGATCCCCTCAGGTTTCCCCCTGGATTCTCTGAGGATCTCCCCTGGAGAGTCCCTGTGGATCCCCTCAGGATTCCCCCTTGGAATTTCCCCTGGATCCCTTCAGGATCTCCCCTAAATCCCCTCAGGATTCCCCCTGGGAATTCCCTGGCTCTCCCCTCAGGATTCCCACTGGATCCTCCTGGAATTCCCCCTGCATCCCCTCTCAGGATTCCCCCTGCATCCCCTCAGGATCTCCCCGGGAAATCCCCTCAAGATTCCCTCTGCAAATTCCCCTGGATCCCCCCTGGAATTTCCCTCAGGATCCCCCCGGATCCCTTCAGGATCCCCCTGGAAATTTCCCCTGGATTTCTCAGCCTGGCAAAAGGGATCAGTAAAGGGCAAATCCACCCTGGGTTTTTTTTTTTTTTTTGGGGGGGATTATTTATCCCAGGCTTGGCTTCTTTCCCAAGCTCACTTTGGATTTTGGGGCTGGGATTTGAGATCAGGGCTGGAATTTGGGATTGAGGCTGGAATTTGGGATCGGGGTTGGAATTTGGGGCTGGAATTTGGGATCGTGCTCAGGAAAAGTGGGAATTTTCCCTTCCCTGCTGACAGCTCCTCCTTTTCCCCAGGCTATGGCACCTGGAGCACCGGGGCCACCGGCACCCAGGGTGAGCTTCTCCCAACTTTTCCTCAACTTTTCCCAACTTTTCCTTTTTTTCCCTCCTTTTCCTTCCCCTTTTCCTTTTTCTCCCCATTTCCCTCCAATTTTAATCCTTTTTTCTCCCTTTTCTTCCCCTTTTCCCCAATTTTCCCACCCTTTTCCCCCCATTTTCCCACCTTTTTCCCCCTTTTTTTTCCCATTCCCCCCATTTTTTCCCATTTTATTCCTTTTTTCTCCCTTTTCTTCCCCTTTTCCCCCCCTTTTCCCCCCCATTTTCCCACCTTTTCCCCCCTTTTTTTCCCATTCCCCCCCATTTTCTCCCATTTTATTCCTTTTTTCTCCCATTTTCCCCATTTCCCCCAATTTTTCTCCCTTTCCCCCCCATTTTCTCCCACTTTTCTCCACATTTCTCCTCTTTCCCTTCCCCCCCTTCTTCCCCATTTTCCCACCCTTTTTTCTCCTTTTTCTCCATTTTTTCAATTTTCCCACCCTTTTATCCCATCTTTCCATTTCCCCCTCTATTTTTCCCATTTTTCCCACTTTTCACCCTCTCCATCCCCAACTCCCCAAACCCTTTTTTTTCCCCTCTTTTCCCTGGAAAAACCCTTCAGAATTCCATCCAACCCCCCCAAATCCCAACCCCTTCCTGGTTTATCCCCAAATCCCCTTTTTCCCACAACCCCCAAACATTTCAGCCCAAATTTCACCATTTTCCATTTAAAAAACTCCAATTTTTTCCCTTTTTTTCCAGGTTCCTACGGCACCAGCACGAGCAGCTGGCAAGGTGGGTGTGAGGGCTCAGATTCTCGGCAATCTGGGAATTCCCAAATTCCTGATCCTGCCTCTTTTCCTGCCTTTTTTCTCTTTTCCCCCATTTTTCCAACTTTTTTTCTCCTTTTCCCTCGTTTTCCCCCTTATTTTTCCCACTTTTTTCCTCACTTTTCCGCTTCCTTTTCCCATTTTTTTCCTTTTTCCCTCCTTCCCCCCCTTTTTCCCATTTTCCCCCCATTTTCCTCCTTTCTCTCCTTTTTTTCCCATTTTTTTCCCTTTTTTTCCCTTTCTTTTCCCATTTTTTCCCCCCTTTTCCTTCCTTTTTTCCCTTCTTTTCCCTTCCCACCACTTTTTCCTTCCTTTTCCCCCTCCCTTTTTATTCCTCACTTTTACCAGGACCTTTCCTGCCCAGCTCCCCCTCCTGTAACTCTCTAATTCATCCCCTAATTAACCAATTAGCTAATTACTCCCCAGGCTGCCAAGGCTCTGACTCCAGAGCCCCAAACCCCTCAGATTCCTTTGGAATTTCTTTCCTTTGGAATTTTTTTCCTTTGGAATCCTCCCAGAGCTTTTCCTGCTGGGATCCCACCCCTCCAATTCTTCTATTTGCCTCCTAATGACTTTCTAATTAATTAATTAGTTTATTAAATAATTAATCTCCATGCTAAGAGGGTTACGAGTTCTACACCCCCTCCAAATCCCTTTGGAATCATCCCGGGGCTTTTCCTGCTGGGCTCCCACCCCTGTAACCCTTCCATTCCCCCTTTAATTACCCTCTAATCAGTTCATTAATTAACTAATTGGCTAATTACTCTGCAGGTTATGAGGGTTACATTTCTACACCCCCCAAATCCCCTTGGAATTCTCCCAGGGCTTGGGATCATCCCGGGGCTTTTCCTGCCGAGCTCCCAGCCCTGTAACTCTTCCATTCCCCCTTTAATTACCCTCTAATCAGTTCATTAATTAACTAATTGGCTAATTACTCTGCAGGTTACGAGGGTTATGAGTTCTACACCCCCCAGAATGCTTTGGAATCATCCTGGGGCTTTTCCTGCCGGGCTCCCACCCCTGTAACCCTTCCATCCCCCCCTCCATGACCCCCTAATTAATCAATCAATTAACCCATTGGCTAATTACCCTGCAGGTTACGAGGGTTATGAGTTCCATATCCCCCAGATTGCTTTGGAATCATCCCGGGGCTTTTCCTGCCGGGCTCCCACCCCTGTAACCCTTCCATCCCCCCGTCCATGACCCCCTAATTAATCAATCAATTAACCGATTGGCTAATTACTCCCCAGGTTACGAGGGTTACGATTCTACACCCCCCAAATCCCCTTGGAATTCTCCCAGGGCTTGGGATCATCCCGGGGCTTTTCCTGCCCAGCTCCCACCCCTGTAACTCTTCCATTCCCCCCTCCATTAGTTAATTAATTAACTAATTAGTTAATTAATTAACCAATTAGTCGGTTAAATAATTAATAATTAATTAACCAGTTTACTAATTACTCCCCAGGTTATGAGGGTTATGAGTTCTACACCCCCCCCAAATCCCTTTGGAATCATCCCGGGGCTTTTCCTGCCAGGCTCCCACCCTGTAACTCTTCCATTCCCCCCCTCCATTAGTTAATTAACCAATTAGTTAATTAATTAACCAATTAGTTGGTTAATTAACTGGTTAATCAATTAACTAATTGGCTAATTACTCTGCAGGTTACGAGGGTTATGAGTTCTACACCCCCTCCAAATCCCTTTGGAATCATCCCGGGGCTTTTCCTGCCCGGCTCCCACCCCTGCAACTCTTCCATTTCCCCCTCCATTAGTTAATTAATTAACCAATTAGTTAATTGGTTAATTAATTAACCGATTGGCTAATTACTCCCCAGGTTACGATGGTTACGAGTTCTACAGCCCGCAGAGCTCGGCCCCCACGGGAGCCTCCTACAGCTACGGCGGCGGGGCCGCGGCCGGCGCCTCCTGGGACGCGCCCAAGGCCGAGCTGGGGCTGGGCCCGGCCGAGGGCTCGCCGGGGGCCGGGGCCGCCCTGGGCGCCGCCTTCGCCTCGGGCTCCGCCTTCGCCGCGGGCTCCGCCTTCGCCGCGGGATCCGGCTCCGCCTTCGCCGCGGGATCCGCCTTCGCCTCGGGATCCGCGGGATCCGCGTTTGGATCGGGGTCTGGAGCTGCCTTCGGATCGGGGTCTGGGTCCACCTTCGCCTCAGGGTCTGGAAGCACTTTTGGCTCGGGATCGGGAAGCACCTTTGGCTCGGGATCTGGATCCACCTTTGGCTCGGGATCTGGATCCACCTTTGGCTCGGGATCTGGATCCACCTTTGGCTCGGGATCTGGATCCTCCTTCGCGTCGGGATCAGGATCCGCTTTTGGATCAGGATCCGCTTTTGGCTCGGCATCCGGATCCACCTTTGGATCGGGAGCCGCTTTTGGCTCGGGATCTGCTGGATCCACCTTTGCCTCGGGATCTGGGAGCACTTTTGGCTCGGGATCTGCCTTTGGATCGGGCTCCAGCTTCAGCCAGGGCTCCTCGGGCTCCAACCCCGACTCCATCATCGCCAAGATCAACCAGCGCCTGGACCTGCTGGCCAAGGAGGGCAGCCCGGGAGACGGCCCCGAGCAGCACCCCAGGTGCGAGTTAATTAGCCCTCGTTAGCGCTAATTAGCACAACATTCCCATTTCCCCCTCCTTCCTGCAGTTTGGGGTCGCTTTTGGAGGTTTTGTCCCAAACTTCCAGCGTTTTCCCAGGGATTTCAGGGCTTAGGGAAGGTCGAATCTGAAATTATGGGATTTTTTTCTTAAATTCTCAGGTTTTTTAGGGATTTTGGGAATGAGAGAGGAAGGTTTAGTCTCAAATTTTTGGGTTTTTCAGGAAGAATTCCCAGGATTTTTAGGGGATTTTAGGGAATGAGAGAGGAAGGTTTAGTCTCAAATGTTTGGGGTTTTTCAGGAAGAATTCCCAGGATTTTTAGGGGATTTTAGGGAATGAGAGAGGAAGGTTTAGTCTCAAATTTTGGGGTTTTTCAGGAAGAATTCCCAGGATTTTGAGGGGATTTTAGGGAATGAGAGGGGAAGGTTTAGTCTCAAATGTTTGGGTTTTTCAGGAAGAATTCCCAGGATTTTTAGGGGATTTTGGGAATGAGAGAGGAAGGTTTAGTCTCAAATGTTTGGGGTTTTTCAGGAAGAATTCCCAGGATTTTTAGGGGATTTTAGGGAATGAGAGAGGAAGGTTTAGTCTCAAATTTTGGGGTTTTTCAGGAAGAATTCCCAGGATTTTTCGGGAATGTTGGGAATGAGAGCGGAAGGTTTAGTCTCAAATGTTTGGGATTTTCAGGAAGAATTCCCAGGATTTTTAGGGGATTTTAGGGAATGAGAGAGGAAGGTTTAGTCTCAAATTTTGGGGTTTTTCAGGAAGAATTCCCAGGATTTTTATGGGATTTTAGGGAATGAGAGAGGAAGGTTTAGTCTCAAATGTTTGGGGTTTTTCAGGAAGAATTCCCAGGATTTTTAGGGAATGTTGGGAATGAGAGAGGAAGGTTTAGTCTCAAATTTTTGGGGTTTTTCAGGAAGAATTCCCAGGATTTTTAGGGGATTTTAGGGAATGAGAGAGGAAGGTTTAGTCTCAAATTTCGGGGTTTTTCAGGAAGAATTCCCAGGATTTTTAGGGGATTTTAGGGAATGAGAGAGGAAGGTTTAGTCTCAAATTTTGGGGTTTTTCAGGAAGAATTCCCAGGATTTTTAGGGGATTTTAGGGAATGAGAGAGGAAGGTTTAGTCTCAAATGTTTGGGGTTTTTCAGGAAGAATTCCCAGGATTTTTAGGGAATGTTGGGAATGAGAGAGGAAGGTTTAGTCTCAAATTTTTGGGGTTTTTCAGGAAGAATTCCCAGGATTTTTAGGGGATTTTAGGGAATGAGAGAGGAAGGTTTAGTCTCAAATGTTTGGGGTTTTTCAGGAAGAATTCCCAGGATTTTTAGGGGATTTTTAGGGAATGAGAGAGGAAGGTTTAGTCTCAAATTTTGGGGTTTTTCAGGAAGAATTCCCAGGATTTTTAGGGGATTTTAGGGAATGAGAGAGGAAGGTTTAGTCTCAAATGTTTGGGGTTTTTCAGGAAGAATTCCCAGGATTTTTAGGGGATTTTAGGGAATGAGAGAGGAAGGTTTAATCTCAAATGTTTGGGATTTTTCAGGAAGAATTCCCAGGATTTTTAGGGAATGTTGGGAATGAGAGAGGAAGGTTTAGTCTCAAATGTTTGGGTTTTTTCAGGAAGAATTCCCAGGATTTTTAGGGGATTTTAGGGAATGAGAGAGGAAGGTTTAGTCTCAAATGTTTGGGGTTTTTCAGGAAGAATTCCCAGGATTTTTAGGGGATTTTAGGGAATGAGAGAGGAAGGTTTAGTCTCAAATGTTGGGGTTTTTCAGGAAGAATTCCCAGGATTTTTAGGGGATTTTAGGGAATGAGAGAGGAAGGTTTAGTCTCAAATGTTGGGGTTTTTCAGGAAGAATTCCCAGGATTTTTAGGGGATTTTAGGGAATGAGAGAGGAAGGTTTAGTCTCAAATGTTTGGGGTTTTTCAGGAAGAATTCCCAGGATTTTTAGGGGATTTTAGGGAATGAGAGAGGAAGGTTTAGTCTCAAATGTTTGGGTTTTTCAGGAAGAATTCCCAGGATTTTTAGGGGATTTTAGGGAATGAGAGAGGAAGGTTTAGTCTCAAATGTTTGGGTTTTTCAGGAAGAATTCCCAGGATTTTTAGGGGATTTTAGGGAATGAGAGAGGAAGGTTTAGTCTCAAATGTTGGGGTTTTTCAGGAAGAATTCCCAGGATTTTTAGGGGATTTTAGGGAATGAGAGAGGAAGGTTTAGTCTCAAATTTTGGGGTTTTTCAGGAAGAATTCCCAGGATTTTTAGGGGATTTTGGGAATGAAAGAGGAAGGTTTAGTCTCAAATGTTTGGGCTTTTCAGGAAGAATTCCCAGGATTTTTAGGGGATTTTAGGGAATGAGAGAGGAAGGTTTAGTCTCAAATTTTTGGGGATTTTCAGGGAGAATTCCCAGGATTTTTAGGGAATGTTGGGAATGAGAGAGGAAGGTTTAGTCTCAAATGTTTGGGTTTTTCAGGAAGAATTCCCAGGATTTTTAGGGGATTTTAGGGAATGAGAGAGGAAGGTTTAGTCTCAAATTTTGGGGTTTTTCAGGAAGAATTCCCAGGATTTTTAGGGGATTTTAGGGAATGAGAGAGGAAGGTTTAGTCTCAAATTTTGGGGTTTTTCAGGAAGAATTCCCAGGATTTTTAGGGGATTTTAGGGATTGAGAGAGGAAGGTTTAGTCTCAAATTTTGGGGTTTTTCAGGAAGAATTCCCAGGATTTTTAGGGGATTTTAGGGAATGAGAGAGGAAGGTTTAGTCTCAAATGTTTGGGGTTTTTCAGGAAGAATTCCCAGGATTTTTAGGGGATTTTAGGGGATTTTAGGGAATGAGAGAGGAAGGTTTAGTCTCAAATGTTGGGGTTTTTCAGGAAGAATTCCCAGGATTTTTAGGGGATTTTAGGGAATGAGAGAGGAAGGTTTAGTCTCAAATTTTGGGGTTTTCAGGAAGAATTCCCAGGATTTTTAGGGGATTTTAGGGAATGAGAGAGGAAGGTTTAGTCTCAAATTTTGGGGTTTTTCTGGGAGAATTCCCAGGATTTTTAGGGGATTTTGGGAATGAGAGAGGAAGGTTTAGTCTCAAATTTTGGGGTTTTTCAGGAAGAATTCCCAGGATTTTTAGGGAATGTTGGGAATGAGAGAGGAAGGTTTAGTCTCAAATGTTGGGGTTTTTCAGGAAGAATTCCCAGGATTTTTAGGGGATTTTAGGGAATGAGAGAGGAAGGTTTAGTCTCAAATTTTGGGGTTTTTCAGGAAGAATTCCCAGGATTTTTAGGGGATTTTAGGGAATGAGAGAGGAAGGTTTAGTCTCAAATTTTGGGGTTTTTCAGGAAGAATTCCCAGGATTTTTAGGGGATTTTAGGGAATGAGAGAGGAAGGTTTAGTCTCAAATGTTGGGGTTTTTCAGGAAGAATTCCCAGGATTTTTAGGGAATGTTGGGAATGAGAGAGGAAGGTTTAGTCTCAAATGTTTGGGGTTTTTCAGGAAGAATTCCCAGGATTTTTAGGGATTTTAGGGAATGAGAGAGGAAGGTTTAGTCTCAAATGTTTGGGGTTTTTCAGGAAGAATTCCCAGGATTTTTAGGGGATTTTAGGGAATGAGAGAGGAAGGTTTAGTCTCAAATTTTGGGGTTTTTCAGGAAGAATTCCCAGGATTTTTAGGGAATGTTGGGAATGAGAGAGGAAGGTTTAGTCTCAAATGTTGGGGTTTTTCAGGAAGAATTCCCAGGATTTTTAGGGGATTTTAGGGAATGAGAGAGGAAGGTTTAGTCTCAAATTTTGGGGTTTTTCAGGAAGAATTCCCAGGATTTTTAGGGGATTTTAGGGAATGAGAGAGGAAGGTTTAGTCTCAAATGTTTGGGGTTTTTCAGGAAGAATTCCCAGGATTTTTAGGGGATTTTAGGGAATGAGAGAGGAAGGTTTAGTCTCAAATTTTGGGTTTTTCAGGAAGAATTCCCAGGATTTTTAGGGATTTTAGGGAATGAGAGAGGAAGGTTTAGTCTCAAATGTTTGGGGTTTTTCAGGAAGAATTCCCAGGATTTTTAGGGATTTTAGGGAATGAGAGAGGAAGGTTTAGTCTCAAATGTTTGGGGTTTTTCAGGAAGAATTCCCAGGATTTTTAGGGGATTTTAGGGAATGAGAGAGGAAGGTTTAGTCTCAAATGTTTGGGGTTTTTCAGGAAGAATTCCCAGGATTTTTAGGGGATTTTAGGGAATGAGAGAGGAAGGTTTAGTCTGAAATTTTGGGGTTTTTCAGGAAGAATTCCCAGGATTTTTAGTGGATTTTAGGGAATGAGAGAGGAAGGTTTAGTCTCAAATGTTTGGGGTTTTTCAGGAAGAATTCCCAGGATTTTTAGGGAATGTTGGGAATGAGAGAGGAAGGTTTAGTCTCAAATTTTGGGGTTTTTCAGGAAGAATTCCCAGGATTTTTAGGGAATGTTGGGAATGAGAGAGGAAGGTTTAGTCTCAAATGTTGGGGTTTTTCAGGAAGAATTCCCAGGATTTTTAGGGGATTTTAGGGAATGAGAGAGGAAGGTTTAGTCTCAAATTTTGGGGTTTTTCAGGAAGAATTCCCAGGATTTTTAGGGGATTTTAGGGAATGAGAGAGGAAGGTTTAGTCTCAAATTTTGGGGTTTTTCAGGAAGAATTCCCAGGATTTTTAGGGGATTTTAGGGAATGAGAGAGGAAGGTTTAGTCTCAAATGTTGGGGTTTTTCAGGAAGAATTCCCAGGATTTTTAGGGGATTTTAGGGAATGAGAGAGGAAGGTTTAGTCTCAAATGTTGGGGATTTTCAGGAAGAATTCCCAGGATTTTTAGGGGATTTTAGGGAATGAGAGAGGAAGGTTTAGTCTCAAATTTTGGGGTTTTTCAGGAAGAATTCCCAGGATTTTTAGGGGATTTTAGGGAATGAGAGAGGAAGGTTTAGTCTCAAATGTTTGGGATTTTTCAGGAAGAATTCCCAGGATTTTTTGGGGATTTTAGGGAATGAGAGAGGAAGGTTTAGTCTCAAATGTTTGGGGTTTTTCAGGAAGAATTCCCAGGATTTTTAGAGGATTTTAGGGAATGAGAGAGGAAGGTTTAGTCTCAAATGTTTGGGGTTTTTCAGGAAGAATTCCCAGGATTTTTAGGGAATGTTGGGAATGAGAGAGGAAGGTTTAGTCTCAAGCTTTTCGTTTTTTTGGGAATGTTCCTGGGATTTTGGGGAATTCTGTGGAATTTAGGGAATGGGAGAGGGTTTCAAAAGCAGCCAGGATCAACCTGAGCTGCTGGCCAAGGAGGGCAGCCCTGGGAGCAGCACCACGGGTAGGAGTTCTGTCCCAGAGGATCCCAAAGCATCCCAGGATCCCAAAAAATTTTGGGAATAGTGATGGTCAGGGTCATTTTTGTGTGGTTTGTCCCAAAATCCCAGCCCTGATCCCAATTTTTTTCCCGTTTCCAGCTCTTACCTCTTCCACTCCTTGGGCACCTTCTCCTCCTGGGATCCCTTCCTGGGGGGGTTCCCCTTCTCACACCCCCATTCCCAGCCCTAATCCCGGTTTTTATTCCCATTTTTCCAGGATAAAAAGGGATCCCAGGGGCTCATTCCCATCCCTAACCCCGATTTATTCCCATTTTTCCAGCTCTAATCCCATTTTTCCCTCTTTTCCAGCTCCTTCCGCTTCGACTCCCTGGGCGCCTTCTCCTCCCGGGTTCCCTTCCGGGGGGGTTCCCCTTCTCACACCCCCATTCCCAGCCCTAATCCCGGTTTTTATTCCCATTTTTCCAGGATAAAAAGGGATCCCAGGGGCTCATTCCCATCCCTAATCCCGATTTATTCCCATTTTTCCAGCTCTAATCCCAATTTTTTTCCTCTTTTCCAGCTCCTTCCTCTTCCACTCCTTGGGCGCCTTCTCCTCCCGCGACTCCCAGGGGGGTTCCCCTTCTTACACCCCCATTCCCAGCCCTAATCCCGGTTTTTATTCCCATTTTTCCAGGATAAAAAAGGGATCCCAGGGGCTCATTCCCATCCCTAACCCCGATCTATTCCCATTTTTCCAGCTCTAAACCCGATTTTTTCCTCTTTTCCAGCTCCTTCCGCTTCGACTCCTTGGGCCCCTTCTCCTCCCGCGACTCCCAGGGGGGTTCCCCTTCTTACACCCCCATTCCCAGCCCTAATCCCAGTTTTTATTCCCATTTTTCCAGGATAAAAAGGATCCCAGGGGCTCATTCCCATCCCTAACCCCGATTTATTCCCATTTTTCCAGGATGAAGAAGGAATCCCATCCCTAATCCCGATTTATTCCCATTTTTCCAGCTCTAATCCCGATTTTTCCCTCTTTTCCAGCTCCTTCCGCTTCGACTCCTTGGGCGCCTTCTCCTCCCGCGACTCCCGGGGGGGTTCCCCTTCTTACACCCCCATTCCCAGCCCTAATCCCGGTTTTTATTCCCATTTTTCCAGGATAAAAAGGGATCCCAGGGGCTCATTCCCATCCCTAACCCCGATCTATTCCCATTTTTCCAGCTCTAATCCCATTTTTCCCTCTTTTCCAGCTCCTTCCGCTTCGACTCCTTGGGCACCTTCTCCTCCTGGCATTCCTTTCCGGGGGGGTTCCCCTTCTTACACCCCCATTCCAGCCCTAATCCCGGTTTTTATTCCCATTTTTCCAGGATGAAGAAGGGATCCCATCCATAATCCAGATTTATTCCCATTTTTCCAGCTCTAATCCCAATTTTTCCCTCTTTTCCAGCTCCTTCCGCTTCGACTCCTTGGGCGCCTTCTCCCGGGATCCCTTCCTGGGGGGGTTCCCCTTCTTACACCCCCATTCCCAGCCCTAATCCCGGTTTTTATTCCCATTTTTCCAAGATGAAAAGGGATCCCAGGGGCTCATTCCCATCCCTAATCCCGATTTATTCCCATTTTTCCAGCTCTAATCCCAATTTTTTCCCTCTTTTCCAGCTCCTTCCGCTTCGACTCCCTGGGCGCCTTCTCCTCCCGCGACTCCCGGGGGGGTTCCCCTTCTTCAACTCCCCATTCCCAGCCCTAATCCTGGTTTTTATTCCCATTTTTCCAGGATAAAAAAGGATCCCAGGGGCTCATTCCCATCCCTAATCCCGATCTATTCCCATTTTTCCAGCTCTAATCCCAATTTTCCCTCTTTTCCAGCTCCTTCCGCTTCTCCTCCTCGGGCCCCTTCTCCTCCCGGGATCCCTTCGGAGGGGGTTCCCCTTCTTCCACCCCCATTCCCAGCCCTAATCCCGGTTTTTATTCCCATTTTTCCAGGATAAAAAGGATCCCAGGGGCTCATTCCCATCCCTAATCCCGATTTATTCCCATTTTTCCATCTCTAATCCCAGTTTTTTTCCTCTTTTCCAGCTCCTTCCGCTTCGACTCCCTGGGCGCCTTCTCCTCCCGGGATCCCTTCCCGGGGGGGTTCCCCTTCTCACACCCCCATTCCCAGCCCTAATCCCGGTTTTTATTCCCATTTTTCCAGGATGAAGAAGGGATCCCATCCCTAATCCCGATCTATTCCCATTTTTCCAGCTCTTATCCCAGTTTTTTTCCTGTTTCCAGCTCCTTCCTCTTCCACTCCTTGGGCGCCTTCTCCTCCCGCGACTCCCGGGATCCCTTCTGGGGGGGTTCCCCTTCTTACACCCCCATTCCCAGCCCTAATCCCGGTTTTTCTTCCCATTTTTCCAGGATGAAGAAGGGATCCCATCCCTAATCCCGATCTATTCCTATTTTTCCATCTCTAATCCCAAGTTTCCCTCTTTTCCAGCTCCTTCCACTTCGACTCCTTGGGCGCCTTCTCCTCCCGGGATCCCTTCTGGGGGGTTCCCCTTCTCACACCCCCATTCCCAGCCCTAATCCCGGTTTTTATTCCCATTTTTCCAGGATGAAGAAGGGATCCCATCCCTAATCCCGATTTATTCCCATTTTTCCAGCTCTAATCCCAATTTTTTTCCTCTTTTCCAGCTCCTTCCGCTTCGACTCCCTGGGCGCCTTCTCCTCCCGCGACTCCCGGGATCCCTTCCGGGGCGGTTTCCCGGTGCCCGAGGGGGGCTCGGAGCGCGACGATCCCTTCGGAGCCCGTGGGGATCCCTTCGGAGCCCGGGGAGATCCCTTGGGAGCCCGGGGGGATCCCTTGGGAGCCCGGGCCGATCCCTCCCGCCGGGCCCTGCCCCGGGGCGCCGCGGGCTCCGCCCGGGGGCGCTGCCAGCCCCGGCCCCGGCGCCTCCCGGAGCCCTTCCCGGGCGGGGCCGGCTCGTCCCGCTGGGGCTCCCGGGGGCTGCCCTCGCTCTTCTCCCAGGCCCTGGAGTACCCCGAGTACCCTGACTACCCCGACTATCCCGACTATCCCGGGGATTTCCCCGGTGATTATCCCGGGGATTTCCCCGGCGATTATCCCGACTATCCCGGCGATCTGCTGGGAGTGCCCCCCATGGGCCGCGGCCCCTTCGCCCTCAGGAGGAGGGACAGGATGGGAGCCCTGCCCTGGAACGGCCTGCACCTCGTGAGTCCCCCAAGCCCCGCTTCTTCCCCCTTCCCCCACCTTTCCCCCCCTTTCTTCCACTTCTTCCCCACTTTTCCCCCTTTTTCCCCCTTTTTCTCCACTTTTCTCCCCCTTTCCCCCCCCTTTTCTCCCCTTTTCCCATTGTTTTCCCGCCCTCCCTGCCCCTTTCCCGTTCTTTTCCCTCCCTCCCTGCCCCTTTCCCGTTCTTTTCCTGCCCTCCCTGCCCCTTTCCCGTTCTTTTCCCTCCATCCCTGACCTTTTCCCGTTCTTTTCCCTCCCTCCCTGCCCCTTTCCCGTTGTTTCCCATTCTTTTCCCGCTGTTCCTGACCCTTTCCCGCTCTTTTCCCGTTGTTTTCCCTCCATCCCTGCCCCTTTCCCGTTCTTTTCCCTCCATCCCTGCCCCTTTCCCGTTCTTTTCCCTCCCTCCCTGACCCTTTCCCGTTCTTTTCCCGCCCTCCCTGCCCCTTTCCCGTCCCTTTCCCGCTCTTTTCCCGTTCTTTTCCCGCCCTCCCTGACCCTTTCCCGTTCTTTTCCCTCCATCCCTGCCCCTTTCCTGACCCTTTCCCGTTCTTTTCCCTCCATCCCTGCCCCTTTCCCGTTCTTTTCCCTCCATCCCTGCCCCTTTCCCGTTCTTTTCCCTCCATCCCTGACCCTTTCCCGTTCTTTTCCCTCCATCCCTGCCCCTTTCCCGTTCTTTTCCCTCCATCCCTGCCCCTTTCCCGTTCTTTTCCCTCCCTCCCTGACCCTTTCCCGTTCTTTTCCCGCCATCCCTGACCCTTTCCCGTTCTTTTCCCTCCATCCCTGACCCTTTCCTGTTCTTTTCCCTCCCTCCCTGCCCCTTTCCCGTTCTTTTCCCTCCATCCCTGCCCCTTTCCCGTTCTTTTCCCTCCATCCCTGCCCCTTTCCCGTTCTTTTCCCTCCATCCCTGCCCCTTTCCCGTTCTTTTCCCACCATCCCTGCCCCTTTCCCGTTCTTTTCCCTCCCTCCCTGACCCTTTCCCGTTCTTTTCCCGCCATCCCTGACCCTTTCCCGTTCTTTTCCCTCCATCCCTGACCCTTTCCCGTTCTATTCCCGCCCTCCCTGCCCCTTTCCCGTTCTTTTCCCTCCATCCCTGCCCCTTTCCCGTTCTTTTTCTGCCCTCCCTGCCCCTTTCCCGTTCTTTTCCTGCCCTCCCTGCCCCTTTCCCGTTCTTTTCCTGCCCTCCCTGCCCCTTTCCCGTTGTTTCCCGTTCTTTTCCCTCCATCCCTGCCCCTTTCCCGTTCTTTTCCCGTTGTTTTCCCGTTGTTTTCCCGTTCTTTTCCCATTCTTTTCCCGCCCTCCCTGACCCTTTCCCGTTGTTTTCCCTCCATCCCTGCCCCTTTCCCGTTCTTTTCCCTCCCTCCCTGACCCTTTCCCGTTGTTTTCCCGTTCTTTTCCCGCCATCCCTGCCCCTTTCCCGTCCCTTTCCCATTGTTTCCCGTTCTTTTCCCTCCCTCCCTGCCCCTTTCCCGTTCTTTTCCCTCCCTCCCTGCCCCTTTCCCGTTCTTTTCCCTCCATCCCTGCCCCTTTCCCGTTCTTTTCCCGCCGTCCCTGACCCTTTCCTGTTGTTTTCCCGTTCTTTTCCCGTTCTTTTCCCTTTCTTTTCTCGTAGTTTTCCCTCCATCCCTGACCCTTTCCCGTTGTTTCCCGTTCTTTTCCCTCCCTTCCTGCCCCTTTCCCGTTCTTTTCCCGCCCTCCCTGACCCTTTCCCGTTCTTTTCCCTCCCTTCCTGCCCCTTTCCCGTTCTTTTCCCTCCCTCCCTGACCCTTTCCCGTTCTTTTCCCGCCATCCCTGACCCTTTCCCGTTCTTTTCCCGTTCTTTTCCCGTTCTTTTCCCGTTCTTTTCCCGCCGTTCCTCCCTGACCTTTTCCCGTTCTTTTCCCTCCATCCCTGACCCTTTCCCGTTCTTTTCCCGTTCTTTTCCCGCCGTTCCTGCCCCTTTCCCGTTCTTTTCCCTCCCTCCCTGCCCCTTTCCCGTTGTTTCCCGTTCTTTTCCCTCCATCCCTGACCCTTTCCCATTCTTTTCCTGCCCCTTTCCCGTTCTTTTCCCTCTGTCCCTCCCTGACCCTTTCCCGTTGTTTTTGGGCCATGCCCGGTTCCAGGGCCGCCGCCGGGGGCTCCGCGCTCGCTCCGGGGGGCGCTGGGAGCCCGAGGGGCCGCGCAAACGGAAACGCTCCGGCAACAACGAGCCCGGCCACGGGAACGACGAGCCCGGGAACAACGACGGGAATAACAACGGGAATAACGACGGGAACAACGACGGGAATAACGAGCCCGGGAATAACGAGCCCGGGAATAATAACGAGCCCGGGAACCCCGACGGGAGCGAGGAGCCCAAACAGCCCCGCAGTGACAGCGACTCCGAGCACGGTACCGGGAATCTCCTGGGAATTCCCTGCCTTTCCCTGGGAATTCTGCCCTTTTTCCCTCAATTTCCAGCCTTTTCCTGGGAATTCTGCCCTTTTTCCCTCAGTTCCCGGCCTTTTCCTGGGAATTCTGCCCTTTTTCCCTCAGTTCCCAGCCTTTCCCTGGGAATTCCAGCCTTTTTTCCTGAGTTTCAGACCTTTCCCTGGGAATTCTGCCCTTTTCTCCTCCATTTTGAGCCTTTTCCTGGGAATTTCCAGCCTTTTCCTGGGAATTCTGCCCTTTTCTCCTCCATTCCCAGCCTTTTCCTGGGAATTCCAGCCTTTTTTCCTGAATTTCCTGCCTTTTCCTAGGAATTTCTAGCCTTTCCCTGGGAATTCTGCCCTTTTCTTCTCAATTTCCAGCCTTTTCCTGGGAATTTCCAGCCTTTTCCTGGGAATTCTGCCCTTTTCTCCTCCATTCCCAGCCTTTTCCTGGGAATTCCAGCCTTTTTTCCTGAATTTCCAGCCTTTTTCTGGGAATTCTGCCCTTCTTCCCTCAATTCCCAGCCTTTCCCTGGGAATTCTGCCCTTTTCTCCTCCATTCCCAGCCTTTCCCTGGGAATTCCAGCCTTTCCTTGGGAATTCTGCCTTTTTCTTCTCCATTTCCATCCTTTCCCTGGGAATTTCCAGCCTTTCCCTTGGAATTCTGCCCTTTTTCCCTCAGTTCCCAGCCTTTTCCTGGGAATTCCAGCCTTTCCTTGGGAATTCTGCCCTTTTCTCCTCCATTCCCAGCCTTTCCTTGGGAATTCTGCCCTCTTCTCCTCCAGTCCCAGCCTTTCCCTGGGAATTCCAGCCTTTTTTCCTGAGTTTCAGACCTTTTCCTGGGAATTCTGCCCTTTTCTCCTCCATTCCCAGCCTTTCCCTGGGAATTCTGCCCTTTTCTCCTCCATTCCCAGCCTTTCCCTGGGAATTCTGCCCTTTTCTCCTCCATTTTGAGCCTTTTCCTGGGAATTTCCAGCCTTTTCCTGGGAATTCTGCCCTCTTCTCCTCCATTCCCAGCCTTTCCCTGGGAATTCTGCCCTTTTTCCCTCATTTTCCAGCCTTTCCCTGGGAATTCCAGCCTTTCCTTGGGAATTCTGCCCTTTTTCCCTCAGTTCCCGGCCTTTTCCTTGGAATTTCCAGCCTTTCCCTCTGAATTCTGCCCTCTTCTCCTCCAGTCCCAGCCTTTTCCTGGGAATTCTGCCCTTTTCTCCTCCAGTCCCAGCCTTTTCCTGGGAATTCCAGCCTTTCCTTGGGAATTCTGCCCTTTTTCCCTCAATTCCTAGCCTTTTCCTTGGAATTTCCAGCCTTTTTTCCTGAATTTCCAGCCTTTTTCTGGGAATTCTGCCCTTTTCTCCTCAATTTCCAATCTTTTCCTGGGAATTTCCAGCCTTTTCCTGGGAATTCTGCCCTTTTCTCCTCCACTCCCAGCCTTTCCTTGGGAATTCTGCCCTTTTCTTCTCAATTTCCAGCCTTTTCCTGGGAATTCCAGCCTTTTTTCCTGAATTTCCTGCCTTTTCCTGGGAATTTCCAGCCTTTCCCTGGGAATTCTGCCCTTTTCTCCTCAGTTCCCAGCCTTTTCCTGGGAATTTCAGCCTTTCCTTGGGAATTCTGCCCTTTTTCCCTCAGTTCCCAGCCTTTTCCTGGGAATTCCAGCCTTTTCCTGGGAATTCTGCCCTTTTCTTCTCAATTTCCAGCCTTTTCCTGGGAATTCTGCCCTTTTCCAAGGATTTTCCACCCTTTTTCCCTCAATTTCTGGCATTTCCTGAATTTCCAGCCTTTTTCCCTGAATTTCCAACTTTTCCCTGGGAATTCTGCCCTTTTCTCCTCCATTCCCAGCCTTTCCCTGGGAATTCTGCCCTTTTCTCCTCAATTTCCAGCCCTTTCCTGGGAATTCTGCCCTTTTCCCAGGATTTTCCACCCTTTTTCCCTCAATTTCTGGCATTTCCTGAATTTCCTGCCTTTTTCTGGGAATTTCCAGCCTCTTTCCCTGGGAATTCTGCCCTTTTCTCCTCCATTCCCAGCCTTTTCCTGGGAATTCCAGCCTTTTTTCCTGAATTTCCAGCCTTTTTCTGGGAATTCTGCCCTTCTTCCCTCAATTCCCAGCCTTTCCCTGGGAATTCTGCCCTTTTCTCCTCCATTCCCAGCCTTTCCCTGGGAATTCCAGCCTTTCCTTGGGAATTCTGCCTTTTTCTTCTCCATTTCCATCCTTTCCCTGGGAATTTCCAGCCTTTCCCTTGGAATTCTGCCCTTTTTCCCTCAGTTCCCAGCCTTTTCCTGGGAATTCCAGCCTTTCCTTGGGAATTCTGCCCTTTTCTCCTCCATTCCCAGCCTTTCCTTGGGAATTCTGCCCTCTTCTCCTCCAGTCCCAGCCTTTCCCTGGGAATTCCAGCCTTTTTTCCTGAGTTTCAGACCTTTTCCTGGGAATTCTGCCCTTTTCTCCTCCATTCCCAGCCTTTCCCTGGGAATTCTGCCCTTTTCTCCTCCATTCCCAGCCTTTCCCTGGGAATTCTGCCCTTTTCTCCTCCATTTTGAGCCTTTTCCTGGGAATTTCCAGCCTTTTCCTGGGAATTCTGCCCTCTTCTCCTCCATTCCCAGCCTTTCCCTGGGAATTCTGCCCTTTTTCCCTCATTTTCCAGCCTTTCCCTGGGAATTCCAGCCTTTCCTTGGGAATTCTGCCCTTTTTCCCTCAGTTCCCGGCCTTTTCCTTGGAATTTCCAGCCTTTCCCTCTGAATTCTGCCCTCTTCTCCTCCAGTCCCAGCCTTTTCCTGGGAATTCTGCCCTTTTCTCCTCCAGTCCCAGCCTTTTCCTGGGAATTCCAGCCTTTCCTTGGGAATTCTGCCCTTTTTCCCTCAATTCCTAGCCTTTTCCTTGGAATTTCCAGCCTTTTTTCCTGAATTTCCAGCCTTTTTCTGGGAATTCTGCCCTTTTCTCCTCAATTTCCAATCTTTTCCTGGGAATTTCCAGCCTTTTCCTGGGAATTCTGCCCTTTTCTCCTCCACTCCCAGCCTTTCCTTGGGAATTCTGCCCTTTTCTTCTCAATTTCCAGCCTTTTCCTGGGAATTCCAGCCTTTTTTCCTGAATTTCCTGCCTTTTCCTGGGAATTTCCAGCCTTTCCCTGGGAATTCTGCCCTTTTCTCCTCAGTTCCCAGCCTTTTCCTGGGAATTTCAGCCTTTCCTTGGGAATTCTGCCCTTTTTCCCTCAGTTCCCAGCCTTTTCCTGGGAATTCCAGCCTTTTCCTGGGAATTCTGCCCTTTTCTTCTCAATTTCCAGCCTTTTCCTGGGAATTCTGCCCTTTTCCAAGGATTTTCCACCCTTTTTCCCTCAATTTCTGGCATTTCCTGAATTTCCAGCCTTTTTCCCTGAATTTCCAACTTTTCCCTGGGAATTCTGCCCTTTTCTCCTCCATTCCCAGCCTTTCCCTGGGAATTCTGCCCTTTTCTCCTCAATTTCCAGCCCTTTCCTGGGAATTCTGCCCTTTTCCCAGGATTTTCCACCCTTTTTCCCTCAATTTCTGGCATTTCCTGAATTTCCTGCCTTTTTCTGGGAATTTCCAGCCTCTTTCCCTGGGAATTCTGCCCTTTTCTCCTCCATTCCCAGCCTTTTCCTGGGAATTCCAGCCTTTTTTCCTGAATTTCCAGCCTTTTTCTGGGAATTCTGCCCTTCTTCCCTCAATTCCCAGCCTTTCCCTGGGAATTCTGCCCTTTTCTCCTCCATTCCCAGCCTTTCCCTGGGAATTCCAGCCTTTCCTTGGGAATTCTGCCTTTTTCTTCTCCATTTCCATCCTTTCCCTGGGAATTTCCAGCCTTTCCCTTGGAATTCTGCCCTTTTTCCCTCAGTTCCCAGCCTTTTCCTGGGAATTCCAGCCTTTCCTTGGGAATTCTGCCCTTTTCTCCTCCATTCCCAGCCTTTCCTTGGGAATTCTGCCCTCTTCTCCTCCAGTCCCAGCCTTTCCCTGGGAATTCCAGCCTTTTTTCCTGAGTTTCAGACCTTTTCCTGGGAATTCTGCCCTTTTCTCCTCCATTCCCAGCCTTTCCCTGGGAATTCTGCCCTTTTCTCCTCCATTCCCAGCCTTTCCCTGGGAATTCTGCCCTTTTCTCCTCCATTTTGAGCCTTTTCCTGGGAATTTCCAGCCTTTTCCTGGGAATTCTGCCCTCTTCTCCTCCATTCCCAGCCTTTCCCTGGGAATTCTGCCCTTTTTCCCTCATTTTCCAGCCTTTCCCTGGGAATTCCAGCCTTTCCTTGGGAATTCTGCCCTTTTTCCCTCAGTTCCCGGCCTTTTCCTTGGAATTTCCAGCCTTTCCCTCTGAATTCTGCCCTCTTCTCCTCCAGTCCCAGCCTTTTCCTGGGAATTCTGCCCTTTTCTCCTCCAGTCCCAGCCTTTTCCTGGGAATTCCAGCCTTTCCTTGGGAATTCTGCCCTTTTTCCCTCAATTCCTAGCCTTTTCCTTGGAATTTCCAGCCTTTTTTCCTGAATTTCCAGCCTTTTTCTGGGAATTCTGCCCTTTTCTCCTCAATTTCCAATCTTTTCCTGGGAATTTCCAGCCTTTTCCTGGGAATTCTGCCCTTTTCTCCTCCACTCCCAGCCTTTCCTTGGGAATTCTGCCCTTTTCTTCTCAATTTCCAGCCTTTTCCTGGGAATTCCAGCCTTTTTTCCTGAATTTCCTGCCTTTTCCTGGGAATTTCCAGCCTTTCCCTGGGAATTCTGCCCTTTTCTCCTCAGTTCCCAGCCTTTTCCTGGGAATTTCAGCCTTTCCTTGGGAATTCTGCCCTTTTTCCCTCAGTTCCCAGCCTTTTCCTGGGAATTCCAGCCTTTTCCTGGGAATTCTGCCCTTTTCTTCTCAATTTCCAGCCTTTTCCTGGGAATTCTGCCCTTTTCCCAGGATTTTCCACCCTTTTTCCCTCAATTTCTGGCATTTCCTGAATTTCCTGCCTTTTTCTGGGAATTTCCAGCCTTTTCCTGGGAATTCTGCCCTTTTCTCCTCCATTCCCAGCCTTTTCCTGGGAAATTCCAGCCTTTCCCTGGGAATTCCAGCCTTTTTTTCTCGATTCCCACCCTTTTCCTGGGAATTCTGTCCTTATTTTCCTCAATTTCCAACTTTTTCCCAGGAATTCCAGCCTTTTCCTGGGAATTCCCAGGAGTTTCCAGCTTTTCCTGGGAATTTTCCTGATTTTTTTTCCTGGTAATTTTCACCCTTTTCCCCAGAAATTTCCTGAGAATTTCCCTGGAAGTTTCCCTGGGAATTCCCACCCTTCTCCAGGGTTATTTTTCAGATTTTCCCTCTTTTCCATGGATTTCCCCTGGTTTTTTCCCTGGAATTTCCCCTTTTGCCCTGGAAATTTTCCCCTTTTCCCTGAAATTTCCACCCTTTTTCTTGGATTTTTACCGTTTTTCTTTGGATTTTCCCTGGAATTTCCCCTTTTCCCTGGATTTTCCCCCTTTTCCCCTGGAATTTCCCCTTTTTCTCTGGAATTTTTCCCTTTTTCCCTGGAATTTCCACCATTTTTCTTGGATTTTTACCCTTTTCCTTTGGATTTTCCCTGGAATTTCCTCCCTTTTTCCTCTGGAATTTCCCTTTTTCCCTGGAATTTCCCTTTTTCCCTGGAATTTCCCTTTTTCCCTGGAATTTCCTCCTTTTTTCCTGGATTTTTACCCTTTTTCTTTGGATTTTCCCTGGAATTTCCCCCTTTTCCTTGGAATTTCCCCTTTTCCCCTGGAATTTTCCCCGGAATTTTTCCCTGGAATTTCCCCCGGAATTTTTCCCTGGAATTTTCCCCTTTTTCCCTGGAATTTCCACCGTTTTACCTGGATTTTGACTCTTTTCCTTTGGATTTTCCCTGGAATTTTTCCCCTTTTCCCTGGAATTTCCCACTTTTTCCCTGGAATTTCCCCCCTGTTTCCCTGGAATTTCCTCCCTTTTCCATGAATTCCCCCCATTTTTTCCCTGGAATTTTTCCCTGGAATTTCCCCTTTTTCCCTGGTAATTTTCCCTGAAAATTTTCCCTGGAATTTTCCCCTGGATTTTCCCTTTTTCCCTGGAATTTTTCCCTGGATTTTTCTCCTTTTTCCCTGGAATTTTCCCTGGAATTTTTCCCTGGATTTTCCCCTTTTCCCTGGATTTTTCCCTGGAATTTTTCCCTGGATTTTTCCCTGGAATTTTTCCCTGGATTTTTCTCCTTTTTCCCTGGAATTTTCCCTGGAATTTTTCCCTGGATTTTTCTCCTTTTCCCCTGGAATTTCCACTGTTTTTCCTGAATTTTTTACCCTTTTCCTTTGGATTTTCCCTGGAATTTTCCCCCTTTTTCCATGGAATTTCCCCCTTTTCCCCTGGAATTTTCCCCTTTTTCCCTGGATTTTCCCCTTTTCCCTGGAATTTTCCCTGGAATTTTTCCCTGGAATTTCATCCCTTTTTCCCTGGAATTTCCACCGTCTTTCCTGGATTTTTTACCCTTTTTCTTTGGATTTTCCCTGGAATTTTCCCCCTTTTTCCCCTGGAATTCCCCTTTTTCCCTGGAATTTTCCCCTTTTCCATGGAATTTCCACCATTTTTTCTTGGATTTTTACCCTTTTCTTTTGGATTTCCCTGGAATTTCCCCCTTTTCCCTGGAATTTCCTCCCTTTTCCATGAATTCCCCCCATTTTTCCCTGGAATTTCCCTCTTTTTCCCTGGAATTTCCCCTTTTTCCCTGGAATTTCTCCCCTTTTTCCTTGGAATTTTCCCCCTTTTCCCTGGAATTTCCCCTTTTTCCCTGGACTTTCCCCCTTTTTCCCTGGAATTTCCCCATTTTCCCTGGAATTTTCCCTTTTTTCCTGGAATTTCCACCATTTTTTCTTAGATTTTCCCCCCTTTTTCCCTGGATTTTCCCATTTTTCCCTGGAATTTCCTACTTTTTCCCTGGAATTTTCCCTTTTTTCCTGGAATTTCCACCATTTTTTCTTAGATTTTCCCCCATTTTTCCCTGGATTTTCCCATTTTTCCCTGGACTTTCCCCCTTTTTCCCTGGAATTTCCCCTTTTTCCCTGGAATTTCCCCACTTTTCCTCTGGAATTTCCCTTTTTCCCTGGAATTTCCCCCTTTTTCCTTGGAATTTTCCCCCTTTTTCCCTGGATTTCCCCCTTTTCCCCTGGATTTTCCCATTTTTCCCTGGATTTTCCCCTTTTTCCCTGGAATTTCTCCTTTTTCCCTGGACTTTCCTCCTTTTTCCCTGGAATTTCCCCACTTTTCCTCTGGAATTTCCCTTTTTCCCTGGAATTTCCACCATTTTGTCTTAGATTTCTCCCCCTTTTTCCCTGGAATTTCCCCTTTTTCCCTGGAATTTCCCCCACTTTTCCCCTGGAATTTCCCTTTTTCCCTGGAATTCCCCCCATTTTTTCCCTGGAATTTCCCACTTTTTCCCTGGAATTTCCACCATTTTGTCTTAGATTTCTCCCCCTTTTTCCCTGGATTTTCCCATTTTTCCCTGGAATTTCTCCTTTTTCCCTGGAATTTCCCTTTTTCCCTGGAATTTCCACCATTTTTTCCCTGGAATTTCCCTTTTTCCCTGGAATTTCCACCATTTTTTCTTAGATTTTTCCCCCTTTTCCCTGGATTTTCCCATTTTCCCCTGGAATTTCCCCCTTTTTCCCTGGAATTTCCCCTTTTTCCTTGGTAATTTTCCCTGGATTTTTTCCCTGGATTTTCCCCTTTTCCCTGGATTTTTCCCTGGAATTTTTCCCTGGAATTTTCCCTGGAATTTTTCCCTGGAATTTCACCTTTTTCCCTGGAATTTCTCCTTTTTCCCTGGAATTTCCACCGTTTTACCTGGATTTTGACTTTTTTCCTTTGGATTTTCCCTGGAATTTTCCCTGGATTTTTTCCCTGGAATTTCCCCTTTTTCCCTGGAATTTTCCCTTTTTCCCTGGAATTTCCACCATTTTTTCTTAGATTTTTCCCCCTTTTTCCCTGGTTTTTCCCATTTTCCCTGGAATTTCCCCTTTTCCCCTGGAATTTCTCCCCTTTTTCCTTGGAATTTTCCCCGTTTTTCCCTGGAATTTCTCCTTTTTCCCTGGAATTTCTCCTTTTTCCCTGGAATTTCTCCTCTTTTTCCCTGGAATTTCCTCCCTTTTCCCTGGAATTTCCCCCCTGTTTCCCTGGAATTTCCTCCCTTTTCCATGAATTCCCCCCATTTTTTCCCTGGAATTTTTCCCTGGAATTTCCCCTTTTTCCCTGGTAATTTTCCCTGAAAATTTTCCCTGGAATTTTCCCCTGGATTTTCCCTTTTTCCCTGGAATTTTCCCCTGGATTTTCCCTTTTTCCCTGGAATTTTTCCCTGGATTTTTCTCCTTTTTCCCTGGAATTTTCCCTGGAATTTTTCCCTGGATTTTTCTCCTTTTCCCCTGGAATTTCCACTGTTTTTCCTGAATTTTTTACCCTTTTCCTTTGGATTTTCCCTGGAATTTTCCCCCTTTTCCCTGGAATTTCCCCATTTTTCCTCTGGAATTTCCTCCATTTCCCCTGGAATTTCCCCTTTTTCCCTGGAATTTTCCCTGGAATTTTTCCCTGGATTTTTCCCCTTTTTCCCTGGATTTTTCCCTGGAATTTTTCCCTGGAATTTTTCCCTTTTTCCCTGGAATTTCCACCATTTCTCTTGGATTTTTACCCTTTTTCTTTGGATTTTCCCTGGAATTTTTCCCTGGAATTTCCTCCCTTTCTCCCTGGAATTTTCCCTGGAAATTTCCCCTGGAATTTTTCCCTGGAATTTTCCCCTTTTTCCCTGGAATTTCCCCCGGAATTTTTCCCTGGAATTTTCCCCTTTTTCCCTGGAATTTTCCCTGGAATTTTTCCCTGGAATTTTTCCCTGGAATTTCCTCCCTTTTCCATGAATTCCCTCCATTTTTTCCATGGAATTTCCCCTTTTTCCCTGGAATTTCCCCCTTTTCCATGGATTCCCCCCATTTTTTCCTGGATTTTTACCCTTTTTCTTTGGATTTTTCACTGGAATTTTTCTCTGGAATTTCCTCCCTTTTTCCCTGGAATTTTCACTGGAATTTTTCCCTGGAATTTCTCCTTTTTCCCTGGAATTTCCACCGTTTTACCTGGATTTTGACTCTTTTCCTTTGGATTTTGACTCTTTTCCTTTGGATTTTCCCTGGAATTTTCCCTGGAATTTTTCCCTGGAATTTCCCTTTTTCCCTGGAATTTTCCCTTTTTCCCTGGAATTTCCACCATTTTTTCTTAGATTTTTCCCCCTTTTTCCCTGGATTTTCCCATTTTTCCCTGGAATTTCTCCTTTTTCCCTGGATTTTTTCCCCTTTTTCCTTGGAATTTTCCCCCTTTTTCCCTGGAATTTCCCACTTTTTCCCTGGAATTTCCACCATTTTTTCTTAGATTTTTTCCCCCTTTTTCCCTGGATTTTCCCATTTTCCCTGGAATTTCCCCTTTTTCCCTGGAATTTCCCATTTTTTCCCTGGAATTTCCCCTTTTTCCCTGGAATTTCCCCACTTTTCCTCTGGAATTTCCCCTTTTTCCCTGGAATTTTCCCCCTTTTTCCCTGGAATTTTCCCTTTTTCCCTGGATTTTCCCATTTTTCCCTGGAATTTCCCCCCTTTTTCCCTGGAATTCCCCCCATTTTTTCCCTGGAATTTCTCCCCTTTTTCCTTGGAATTTTCCCCCTTTTTCCCTGGAATTTCCCCCATTTTTCCCCTGGAATTTCCCCTTTTCCCTGGAATTTCCCCTTTTTCCCTGGAATTTCTCCTCTTTTTCCTTGGAATTTCCCCTTTTCCCTGGAATTTCCCCTTTTCCCTGGAATTTCCCCTTTTCCCTGGAATTTTCCCTTTTTCCCTGGAATTTCCCCTTTTCCCTGGAATTTCCCCCTTTTTCCCTGGAATTCCCCCCATTTTTTCCCTGGAATTTCCCCTTTTCCCTGGAATTTCCACCATTTTTTCTTAGATTTTTCCCCCTTTTCCCTGGATTTTCTTTGGAATTTTCCCCCTTTTTCCCTGGAATTTCCACCATTTTTTCTTAGATTTTTCTCCCCTTTTTCCCTGGAATTTCCACCGTTTTACCTGGATTTTTACTCTTTTCCTTTGGATTTTCCCTGGAATTTCCCCTTTTTCCCTGGAATTTCCCCTTTTTCCCTGGAATTTCCCCTTTTTCCCTGGTAATTTTCCCTGGAATTTTCCCTGGAAATTTTCCCTGGAATTTTCCCCTTTTTCACTGGAATTTTCCCTGGAATTTTTCCCTGGAATTTCCTCCCTTTTTCCCTGGAATTTCCCCCTTTTTTTTTTTTTTTTTTTTTTTTTACCCTTTTTCTTTGGATTTTCCCTGGAATTTCCTCTATTTTCCCTGGCTGGAATTTCCTCCCTTTTTCCTTGGAATTTCCCCCTTTTTCTCTGGAATTTCCCCCTTTTCCCTGGAATTTCCACTTTTTCCCTGGAATTTCCCCCTTTTCCCCTGGAATTTCCCACTTTTTCCCTGGAATTTTCCCCTTTTCCCTGGAATTTTCCCTATAATTTTTCCCTGGAATTTTCACTGGAATTTTTCCCTGGAATTTCCTCCCTTTTTCCCTGGAATTTTTCCCTGGATTTTTCCCCTTTTTCCCTGGAATTTCCCCTTTTTCCCTGGAATTTTCCCCTTTTCCCTGGACTTTTCCCTGGAATTTTTCCCTGGAATTTTCACTGGAATTTTTCCCTGGAATTTCCCCACTTTTCCTCTGGAATTTCCCTTTTTCCCTGGAATTTCCACCATTTTTTCCCTGGAATTTCCTCTTTTTCTCTGGAATTCCCCCCATTTTTTCCTTGGAATTTCCCTTTTTCCCTGGAATTTCCACCATTTTTTCTTAGATTTTTCCCCCTTTTTCCCTGGATTTCCCCCTTTTCCCCTGGATTTTCCCATTTTCCCTGGAATTTCCCCCTTTTTCCCTGGAATTTTTCCCTTTTTTCCCTTTTCCATGAATTCCCCCCTGAATTTTCCCCCTTTTTTCCCCAGGAGATGAAGGGGAGGGAGAGGAGAAATCCCTGGATGAGGCCGACAGAGGTGTGAGTATTCCAGCAATTCCCAAAATCCCAGCAATTCCCAGAAATTCCCAGAAATTCCCAGAAATTCCCAGAAAATCCCGGAATTCCTGAGCAATTCCAGCCTGGAAAAATCCCCCCAAAATCCCAAATTTGAGGGAATTTTCCCCCTCTTTGGAATTCCCAGGGGGATTTCCCATCCCTAAAAAAACCTGGGAATGGGAAAAATTGGGAATTTTCACCCAGACTGGGCTCCTGGATCCCAAACTTTGGGGGTTTTTTTTTTCCAGGTGGGCTCAGAAATTTGGGAATTTTGGGGGAATTTTGGGGATTTTTGGGGAATTTGGGGATATTTTTTTGAATTTTGGGATTTTTTGGGGGATTTTTGGGGAATTTTGGGGATTTTTTTTTGGATTTTTTTTTTGAATTTTGGGATTTTTTTGGGGATTTTTTGGGAATTTTGGGGTTTTTTGGGTTTTTTTGTTTGAATTTTGGGATTTTTTTGGGATAGTTTGGGGGGATTTTGGGGTTTTTGGGGTTTTTTTTTTTTTATTTTGGGATTTTTTGGGGATTTTTTTTTGGTATTTTGGGAATTTTGGAGGAATTTTGGGGAAATCTTGGGAGTTTTTTGTGGATTTTTTTTGAATTTTGGGATTTTTGGGGGAATTTTGGGGAAATCTTGGGATTTTTTTGGGGATTTTTTTTGAATTTTGGGGGAATTTTGGGAGAATTTTGAGGAATTTTGGGAATTTTTTGGGATTTTTGGGGAATTTTGGGGAATTTTTTTTGATTTTTTTTGAATTTTGGGAGAATTTTGGGGAAATTTTGGGGGGTTTTTTTTGAATTTTGGGCTCTTTTGGGGAATTTTGGGGGAATTTTGAGGAATTTTGGGATTTTTTTGGGATTTTTTTGGGATATTTTGGGGGAATTTTGGGGATTTTGGGGTTTTTTGGGGATTTTTTTGGAATTTTGGGGGAATTTTGGGAGAATTTTGGGGAATTTTGGGGATTATTTGGGATTTTTTTTGAATTTTGGGATTTTTGGGGGATTTTTGGGGAATTTTGGGGATTTTTTTTGGATTTTTTTTTTTGAATTTTGGGATTTTTTTGGGATAGTTTGGGGGGATTTTGGGGTTTTTGGGGATTTTTTTTTCAAATTTTACAAATTTATTGGGAATTTTTGGGGAATTTGGGGTAAATCTTGGGGGTTTTTGGGTTTTTTTTTTAATTGTGAGATTTTTTGGGATATTTTGGGAGAATTTTGAGGAATTTTGGGGAATTTTGGGGTTTTTTGGATTTTTTTTTCTGAATTTTGGTATATTTTGGGGGAATTTTGGGGATTTTGGTGTTTTTTGGGGATTTTTTTTGAATTTTGGGATTTTTTGGGGAATTTTGGGAGAATTTTGAGGAATTTTGGGATTTTTTTTGGATTTTTTTTGAATTTTGGGATTTTTTGGGATATTTTGGGGGGATTTTGGGGGATTGTGAGGTTTTTTGGGGAATTTTTTTGAAATTTTGGGATTTTTTTGGGCATATTTTAGGGAATTTTGTGGATTTTGGGGTTTTTTTGGGATTTTTTTGAAATTTTGGGATTTTTTTGGAATATTTTGAGGGAATTTTCGGAAAGTTTTTGTGGTTTTTTGGGTTTTTTTTAGGATTTTTTGGGATATTTTGGGGGAATTTTGGGGATTTTGGAGTTTTTTGGGGTTTTTTTTTGAATTTTGGGATTTTTTTGGGGATAATTTTTGGATTTTTTTGAATTTTGGGATTTTATGGGATATTTTGGGGGAATTTTGTGGATTTTGGGATTTTGGGGGGATTTTTTTGGAATTTTGGGATTTTTGGGGAATTTTGGGGGAATTTTGGGGATTTTGGAGTTTTTTGGGGATTTTGGGGGAAATTTTGGGGATTTTTTTGGAATTTTGGGATTTTTGGGGAATTTTGGGGGAATTTTGGGGATTTTGGAGTTTTTTGGGGATTTTGGGGGAAATTTTGGGGAATTTTTTTGAATTTTGGGATTTTGTTTGTGGATATTTGGGGGGAATTTTGTGGATTTTGGGGTTTTGGGGATTTTTTTGGAATTTTGGGATTTTTTTGGGGAATTTTGGGGGCATTCTGGGTAAATCTTGGGGTTTTTTGGGGATTTTTTTGGAATTTTGGGATTTTTGGGGGATTTTTTTGGGATATTTTGGGAGAATTTTGTGGATTTTGGGGTTTTTTGGGGAATTTTGAGGAAATTTTGGGGTTTTTTGGGGATTTTTTTTTGAATTTTGGGATTTTTTGGGGAATTTTGAGGGAATTTTGGGGATTTTGGGGTTTTTTGGTTTTTTTTTAAATTTTGAGATTTTTTGGGGGGAATTTTGGGGAAATCTTGGGTTTTTTGGGGGATTTTTTTGAATTTTGGGATTTTTTTGGGAATTTTGGGAGAATTTTGAGGAATTTTGGGATTTTTTTGGGATTTTTTTTGAATTTTGGGATTTTTTGGGATATTTTGGGGGGATTTTGGGGGATTGTGAGGTTTTTTGGGGAATTTTTTTGAAATTTTGGGATTTTTTTGGGCATATTTTAGGGAATTTTGGGGGAAATCTTGGGGTTTTTTTGGGATTTTTTGGAAATTTTGGGATTTTTTTTTGGATATTTTGAGGGAATTTTCGGAAGTTTTTGGGGTTTTTTGGGTTTTTTTTAGGATTTTTTGGGATATTTTGGGGGAATTTTGGGGATTTTGGAGTTTTTTGGGGGTTTTTTTTTGAATTTTGGGATTTTTTTGGGGATAATTTGGGATTTTTTTGAATTTTGGGATTTTTTGGGATATTTTGGGGGAATTTTGTGGATTTTGGGATTTTGGGGGGATTTTTTTGGAATTTTGGGATTTTTTGGGGAATTTTGGGATTTTTTGGGGATTTTTTTGGAATTTTTTGGGGATTTTTTTGGAATTTTGGGATTTTTGGGGAATTTTGGGGGAATTTGGGGATTTTGGAGTTTTTTGGGGATTTTGGGGGAAATTTTGGGGATTTTTTTTGAATTTTGGGATTTTTTTGGGATATTTGGGGGGAATTTTGGGGATTTTGGGGTTTTTTGGGGAATTTTTTTTGGAATTTTGGGATTTTTTTGGGAATTTTTGGGATTTTGAGGGGGAAATTTTGAGATTTTTTTGGGGAATTTTGGGAATAATTCCCACCTGACAAAAGCTGGGAGAGGCTGAGCAGGGCAGGGCTGGAATTCCCAAATCCCTCAGCTTTCAAAATTCCATGAAAAATCCCAATTTTTGGGGGGAATTTCCCTAAAAAAAACCAAGTGAAAATTCCCAAAATTCCAGGAAAAATCGATCCCAACAATTTTTTTTTCCATCTTTTTTTCCAGGAGCTCCCGGATTTTCTTCCCCAGGAGATCCCAGGTTCCATTTCAAGGAGAATTCCCAGAATTTTGGGGCTGTTTGGAGGAAAAAGGAAAAATTCCCAGAATTTTGGGGATTTTCCAGCTTTTTTTGGGAATTTGTTGCCAGGAAGGGGGAAAATCCCAAAATTCCAAGGGGTTTTCCAGAGTTTTGGGGAGGATTTTAGGGAATTTGGGGTGGGAATTCCCAAAAATTGCAATTCCCAGCCCAACCAGGGCGAAATTTGGGATTTTTTCCTCCTTTTCCAGCTTTTTTTGGAGCTTTTCCTGATGATTTTTGGGTTTTTTTTAAGGAATTTTGGGGTTTTTTAAAAGGAATTCCTGAGGGATTTTGTTGGGAGTGGATCCCAGATGATCCCAGGAAGGGAAAAACTGCTGGGAATGGGGGAAAAATGGGGGAAAAAAGGGGAAAAATGTGGGAAAATTGGGAGAAAATGGGGGAAAAATAGGAAAAATGTGGGAAAATTGGAGGGAGAATGGGAGAAAATGGGGGAAAAATGGGAGAAAATTGGAGAAAATGGGGAAAAGAGGGAAAAATTGGGAAAAATGGGAAAAAAATTGGGAAAATCCATGGGGAAATCAGGGGAATGAAAGGAAAGTGAGAGAAAATTGGGATAAAAGGGGAAAATTGGGAGGAAAATGGAGGGAAAAGGGGAGAAAATGTGAGAAAGGAAGGGAAAATGGGGGAAAAGTGGGAAAATCTGGGAAAAATCTGGGAGAAGTGGGGGGAAAATGGAGGGAAAAATGGGAATGGGTGGGAAAATTGGAGGGAGAATGGGAGAAAATGGGGGAAAACGGGAAAAAAGGGAGAAAATGGGGAAAAACCAAGGAAAATGGGGAAAAGAGGGAAAAATTAGGGGAAAAATGGGAAAAAATTGGGAAAATCCATGGGGAAATCAGGGGGAATGAAGGGAAAGTGAGAGAAAATTGGGATAAAAGGGGAAAATTGGGAGGAAAATGGAGGGAAAAGGGGAGAAAAACTGGGAGAAAGGAAGGGAAAATGGGGGAAAAGTGGGAAAAATCTGGGAAAAATCTGGGAGAAGTGGGGGGAAAATGGAGGGAAAAATGGGAATGGGTGGGAAAATTGGAGGGAGAATGGGAGAAAATGGGGGAAAAACGGGAAAAAAGGGAGAAAATGGGGAAAAACCAAGGAAAATGGGGAAAAGAGGGAAAAATTAGGGGAAAAATGGGGAAAAAATTGGGAAAATCCATGGGGAAATCAGGGGGAATGAAGGGAAAGTGAGAGAAAATTGGGATAAAAGGGGAAAATTGGGAGGAAAATGGAGGGAAAAGGGGAGAAAAACTGGGAGAAAGGAAGGGAAAATGGGGGAAAAGTGGGAAAATCTGGGAAAAATCTGGGAGAAGTGGGGGAAAATGGAGGGAAAAATGGGAATGGGTGGGAAAATTGGAGGGAGATTGGGAGAAAATGGGAAAAAAGGGAGAAAATGGGGAAAAGAGGGAAAAATTGGGAAAAAATGGGGGAAAAATTGGGAAAATCCATGGGGAAATCAGGGGGAATGAAAGGAAATGAGAGAAAATTGGGATAAAAGGGGAAAATTGGGAGGAAAATGGAGGGAAAAGGGGAGAAAATGTGAGAAAAAGGAAGGGAAAATGGGGGAAAAGTGGGAAAATCTGGGAAAAATCTGGGAGAAGTGGGGGGAAAATGGAGGGAAAAATGGGAATGGGTGGGAAAATTGGAGGGAGAATGGGAGAAAATGGGGGAAAAACGGGAAAAAATGGGAGAAAATGGGGAAAAACCAAGGAAAATGGGGAAAAGAGGGAAAAATTAGGGGGAAAATGGGGAAAAAATTGGAAAATCCATGGGGAAATCAGGGGAATGAAAGGAAAGTGAGAGAAAATTGGGATAAAAGGAGAAAATTGGGAGGAAAATGGAGGGAAAAGGGAGAAAAACTGGGAAAAAGGAAGGGAAAATGGGGGAAAAGTGGGAAAATCTGGGAAAAATCTGGGAGAAGTGGGGGGAAAATGGAGGGAAAAATGGGAATGGGTGGGAAAATTGGAGGGAGAATGGGAGAAAATGGGGGAAAAATGGGAAAAAATGGGAGAAAATGGGGGAAAAATGGGAGAAAATGGGGGAAAAATAGGAAAAATGTGGGAAAATTGGAGGGAGAATGGGAGAAAATGGGGGAAAATGGGAAAAAATGGGAGAAAATGGGGAAAAGAGGGAAAAAATTAGGGGAAAAATGGGGAAAAAATTGGGAAAATCCATGGGGAAATCAGGGGAATGAAAGGAAAGTGAGAGAAAATTGGGATAAAAGGGGAAAATTGGGAGGAAAATGGAGGGAAAAGGGGAGAAAAACTGGGAAAAAGGAAGGGAAAATGGGGAAAAGTGGGAAAATCTGGGAAAAATCTGGGAGAAGTGGGGGGGAAAATGGAGGGGAAAATGGGAATGGGTGGGAAAATTGGAGGGAGAATTGGAGAAAATGGGGGAAAAACGGGAAAAATGTGGGAAAATTGGGAGAAAATGGGGGAAAATTAGGAAAAATGTGGGAAAATTGGAGGGAGAATGGGAGAAAATGGGGGAAAAATGGGAGAAAATTGGAGAAAATGGGGAAAAGAGGGAAAAATTGGGAAAAATGGGGAAAAAATTGGGAAAATCCATGGGGAAATCAGGGGGAATGAAAGGAAAGTGAGAGAAAATTGGGATAAAAAGGGGAAAATTGGGAGGAAAATGGAGGGAAAAGGGGAGAAAAACTGGAAAAAGGAAGGGAAAATGGGGAAAAAGTGGGAAAATCTGGGAAAAATCTGGGAGAAGTGGGGGGAAAAATGGAGGGAAAAATGGGAATGGGTGGGAAAATTGGAGGGAGAATGGGGGAAAATGGGGGAAAAACGGGAAAAAAGGTGGGAAAAACTGGGATAAAAGGCAGGAAAAACTGGGATAAAAGGCAGGAAAAACTGGGATAAAAGGTGGGAAAAACTGGGATAAAAGGCAGGAAAAACTGGGATAAAAGGGGGGAAAAACTGGGATAAAAGGCAGGAAAAACTGGGATAAAAGGTGGGAAAAACTGGGATAAAAGGTGGGAAAAACTGGGATAAAAGGTGGGAAAAACATGGAAAAAAGGTGTGAAAAACTGGGATAAAAGGCAGGAAAAACTGGGATAAAGGGGGGGAAAAACTGGGATAAAAGGTGGGAAAAACTGGGATAAAAGGCAGGAAAAACTGGGATAAAAGGTGGGAAAAACTGGGATAAAAGGTGGGGAACAAACTGGGATAAAAGGTGGGAAAAACTGGGATAAAAGGGGGGAAAAACTGGGATAAAAGGGGGGAAAAACTGGGATAAAACGGGGGGAAAAACTGGGATAAAAGGTGGGAAAAACTGGGATAAAAGGCAGGAAAAAACTGGGATAAAAGGGGGGAAAAACTGGGATAAAAGGCAGGAAAAACTGGGATAAAAGGGGGGAAAAACTGGGATAAAAGGTGGGAAAAACCTGGGATAAAAGGCGGGAAAAACTGGATAAAAGGCGGGAAAAACTGGGATAAAAGGTGGGAAAAACTGGGATAAAAGGTGGGAAAAAACTGGGATAAAAGGTGGGAAAAACTGGATAAAAGGTGGGAAAAACTGGGATAAAAGGGGGGAAAAACTGGGATAAAAGGCAGGAAAAACTGGGATAAAAGGTGGGAAAAACTGGGATAAAAGGCAGGAAAAACTGGGATAAAGGGGGGAAAAACTGGGATAAAAGGGGGGAAAAAACTGGGATAAAAGGTGGGGAAAAACTGGGATAAAAGGGGGGAAAAACTGGGATAAAAGGTGGGAAAAACTGGGATAAAAGGCGGGAAAAACTGGGATAAAAGGCAGGAAAAACTGGGATAAAAGGTGGGAAAAACTGGGATAAAAGGTGGGAAAAACTGGGATAAAAGGTGGGAAAAAACTGGGATAAAAGGCAGGAAAAAACTGGGATAAAAGGTGGAAAAACTGGATAAAAGGGGGGAAAAACTGGGATAAAAGGTGGGAAAAACTGGGATAAAAGGCGGGAAAAACTGGGATAAAAGGTCGGAAAAAACTGGGATAAAAGGTGGGAAAAAACTGGGATAAAAGGTGGGAAAAACTGGGATAAAAAGGTGGGAAAAACTGGGATAAAAAGGTGGGAAAAACTGGGATAAAAGGCAGGAAAAACTGGGATAAAAAGGGGGAAAAACTGGGATAAAAGGTGGGAAAAAACTGGGATAAAGGGGGGGAAAAACTGGGATAAAAGGCAGGAAAAACTGGGATAAAAGGTGGGAAAAACTGGGATAAAAGGTGGGAAAAACTGGGATAAAAGGCAGGAAAAACTGGGATAAAGGGGGGAAAAACTGGGATAAAAGGGGGGGAAAAACTGGGATAAAAGGTGGGGAAAAAACTGGGATAAAAGGAGGGGGAAAAACTGGATAAAAGGCAGGGAAAAACTGGGATAAAAGGCGGGAAAAACTGGGATAAAAGGTGGGAAAAACTGGGATAAAAGGCGGGAAAAACTGGGATAAAAGGCAGGAAAAACTGGGATAAAAGGTGGGAAAAAACTGGGATAAAAAGGTGGGAAAAACTGGGATAAAAGGCGGGAAAAACTGGGATAAAAGGCAGGAAAAACTGGGATAAAAGGTGGGAAAAACTGGGATAAAAGGGGGGAAAAACTGGGATAAAAGGTGGGAAAAACTGGGATAAAAAGGCGGGAAAAACTGGGATAAAAGGCGGGAAAAACTGGGATAAAAGGTGGGAAAAAACTGGGATAAAAGGTGGGAAAAACTGGGATAAAAGGTGGGAAAAACTGGGATAAAAGGTGGGAAAAACTGGGATAAAAGGCAGGAAAAACTGGGATAAAAGGTGGGAAAAAATGGGATAAAAGGCAGGAAAAACTGGGATAAAAGGCAGGAAAAACTGGGATAAAAGGGGGGAAAAACTGGGATAAAAGGGGGGAAAAACTGGGATAAAAGGGGGGAAAAACTGGGATAAAAGGGGGGAAAAAACTGGGATAAAAGGTGGGAAAAACTGGGATAAAAGGCAGGGAAAAACTGGGATAAAAGGGGGGAAAAACTGGGAGAAAAGGTGGGAAAAACTGGGATAAAAGGTGGGAAAAACTGGGATAAAAGGTGGGAAAAACTGGGATAAAAGGCAGGAAAAACTGGGATAAAAGGTGGGAAAAAATGGGATAAAAGGCAGGAAAAACTGGGATAAAAGGCAGGAAAAACTGGGATAAAAGGGGGGAAAAACTGGGATAAAAGGTGGGAAAAACTGGGATAAAAGGCAGGAAAAAAACTGGGATAAAAGGTGGGAAAAACTGGGATAAAAGGTGGGAAAAACTGGGATAAAAGGGGGGAAAAACTGGGATAAAAGGTGGGAAAAACTGGGATAAAAGGTGGGAAAAACTGGGATAAAAGGTGGGAAAATCATGGGATAAAAGGGGGGAAAAACTGGGATAAAAGGTGGAAAAACTGGGATAAAAGGTGGGAAAAACTGGGATAAAGGTGGGAAAAACTGGGATAAAAGGGGGGAAAAACTGGGATAAAAGGCAGGAAAAACTGGGATAAAAGGCAGGAAAAACTGGGATAAAAGGTGGGGAAAACTGGGATAAAAGGTGGGAAAAACTGGGATAAAAGGTGGGAAAAACTGGGATAAAAGGGGGGAAAAACTGGGATAAAAGGCAGGAAAAACTGGGATAAAAGGGGGGAAAAACTGGGATAAAAGGTGGGAAAAACTGGGATAAAAGGGGGGAAAAAATGGGATAAAAGGCGGGAAAAACTGGGATAAAAGGGGGGAAAAACTGGGATAAAAGGTGGGGAAAACTGGGATAAAAGGGGGGAAAAACTGGGATAAAAGGTGGGAAAAACTGGGATAAAAGGTGGGAAAACCTGGGATAAAAGGTGGGAAAAACTGGGATAAAAGGTGGGAAAAAACTGGGATAAAAGGTGGGAAAAACTGGGATAAAAGGCAGGAAAAACTGGGATAAAAGGTGGGAAAAAACTGGGATAAAAGGTGGGAAAACAACTGGGATAAAAGGGGGGAAAAACTGGGATAAAGGTGGGAAAAAACTGGGATAAAAGGTGGAAAAAACTGGGATAAAAGGTGGGAAAAACTGGGAGATAAAAGGTGGGAAAAACTGGGATAAAAGGTGGGAAAAACTGGGATAAAAGGCGGGAAAAAACTGGGATAAAAGGTGGGAAAAACGTGGGGAAAAGGTGGGAAAAACTGGGATAAAAGGTGGGAAAAACTGGGATAAAAAGGTGGGAAAAACTGGGATAAAAGGGAGGAAAAACTGGATAAAAGGCAGGAAAAACTGGGATAAAAGGTGGGAAAAACTGGGATAAAAGGCAGGAAAAACTGGGATAAAAGGTGGGAAAAAACTGGGATAAAAGGTGGGAAAAACTGGGATAAAAGGTGGGAAAAACTGGGATAAAAGGTGGGAAAAACTGGGATAAAAGGTGGAAAAACTGGGATAAAAGGGGGGAAAAACTGGGATAAAAGGGGGGAAAAACTGGGATAAAAGGCGGGAAAAACTGGGATAAAAGGTGGGAAAAACTGGGATAAAAGGTGGGAAAAACTGGGATAAAAAGGTGGGAAAAACTGGGATAAAAGGGGGGAAAAACTGGGATAAAAGGTGGGAAAAACTGGGATAAAAGGGGGGAAAAACTGGGATAAAAGGTGGGAAAAACTGGATAAAAGGCAGGAAAAACTGGGATAAAAGGTGGGAAAAACTGGGATAAAAGGGGGGAAAAACTGGGATAAAAGGGGGGAAAAACTGGGATAAAAGGCGGGAAAAACTGGGATAAAAGGGGGGAAAAACTGGGATAAAAGGTGGGAAAAACTGGGATAAAAGGCAGGAAAAACTGGGATAAAAGGTGGGAAAATCATGGATAAAAGGCAGGAAAAACTGGGATAAAAGG